>NC_057812.1:724463197-724490233 GCF_018294505.1 Triticum aestivum | reverse complement strand
GGGTATTTGGGAATGGGTAACTTAGAACACCAACACTCGACTTAAGGAGGAGGCGTTGGTGGTGCTAGGTATAGTACATACAACTTGCAGCTGGAATGAACTAGGGTCTGATGTGCATGTTCAAAAGACTTCAAAGCACAAACATATTTAGTGCTATCATGGAGCATGACAGATGAGCGCGTCTATGCATGTGTGCTTCGTTTGAGGTCACATGGACTCACGATGTGCCTATTAGTAGTACTCCCTCCATCCAGAAATACTTATCGGAGAAATGGATATATCTAGACGTATTTTTATCCATTTCTTTGACTAGTATTTTCAGACGGATGGAGTATTTCATAAGAAGTGGCCAATAACATAATGTCATGCAACCCCGTTAGTGAAGCCATCCATGGCCTTGGTATGTTGCTTGACAACACCATTATTTTTATTTTTTTTTGCAAAAGAAGGGCTCCCCCTTTCGATTTCATTAACAAAGCAACCATTTTTTAAGGATTAGAGCAAGCAGCGGTACCTAGAATGGGAAAACAACAACCTACAAAGTACTAGTTCAGCTACTTATTACATACCAGCAAAGGTAACCTCCCCCCCCCCTACAAAGTACTAGTTCAGCTACTTATTACATACCAGGCTATAGCTAAGAGCCGGGTAAACCAGGCTGAGCTAGACTACCGAAGTAAACATTTTCGCAAACTTCAGGAGGTTTTCCATCTTGTCAGCCGCCAAGTCGCAGCACATGGTGTCTATCTGTGCACTGTGAGGTAAATTTCACTTGCCACATGTTCCACTAGTCTTGCCCCCAGTATCAGAAGTCTTTCCTCTGTTTTTTTTTTGCATAATAGACAAATCCATGATCCAGCTACACATCAATCTCACCAGAACCATGGGATCACGGATTTTTTTCTGAAGATAATATCATTTCCACATTTCCAGAAAGACCAAAACATCGCAGAAATTCCAACCAGGACTAGGTGCCTATCAGATTATTGGAATGTTTTGACCCAATTTTCAAAGAACACATTTCAATAAACTCCATATGAGTCTGGCAGTAGGATGATCAAAAAATAAATGATTTATACGACTTTCATCTTGTCCACAAAAAACACACTCTTCCTCACATTTCCAACGCTTTTTTCAGCAAATTGTCTTTAGATAAAAATACTTTTTCGAGCCAACAACCATCGAAACATTTTGATCTTAGCTCGGACTTTTACCTTCCGCAAGAATTTATGTGGACATCCATATCAGTTTTGATTAGAAACATGTAAAGAGATTGATAGAAAAGATTCTATCATTGGTTAACATCCACCTGGGTTATCCTGGGTTGAATTCAGAGAACCACCACATTCGTGTCATGAATAGGGAAAAAACACCACTTTACGAATCGTGGCATTTTGCACCAAACCGAATTTCTGGTAGTCGCAAAACCACTGACGGTAAACGCTAAGCACTTCGCTGACATCACTAACAGGCCAGGCCTACCCATCGGGATGAATTGGCAAAAAAATGTGCCATCTAGATATTTGGACTTGGTGGTCTTCTTCTTTCTCCTCTCCTGTGTTTTAGGAATTTTATCAAACGCCATATGTGTAGTGGGCACAAGAAGAAGCCGTTGGTGCTTCACCTGCCGCCCCCCACGCCGAGACTCCTGGCCGCTGCGCCCGCGCCGAGAAGCCCAAGAAGAAGCCCTGGAAGGGCCCCTTCTTGGCCGCCCAGATACGCCCGCGTGCGCACTGGCTGCCGGAGCAGGAGGGGTGGCTGTCATTTGCTGGGCGGGGGCGACGCCCACGCGCGCCACTAGCGGAGCTGGGAGCGCGGCTACCGGGATCCAGCTAGGACTAGCAGCCCCACATGGTGCAGTAGAGCCGACAGGACAAGTCGAGTGTCCAAGGCTTCCACCCGGCCGCCATCGCTGCCCACTGGCTGCTCCCTATCGATTGTGATGAGTACGTGGAGCCCAACGCCATGTACGACCACGTCGTGGCAAGCGGCGCCTCTAACATGCTCGCTGACGGCAGTGTGGAACTAGCTCAGGCGGCGACACATGCGAGGCGGGGCTTGACATCCTGGCGGAGGCCAGCGTTCACGACGTTTCTCAGGCGTAGTAGTACATCAGGGGCACCTCCTCCTCTTCCTCCTCTCTGGTTGCCATAGACGTGGAGCACACCCAATGTGGGGTCGACTGACCTGGGGAGCGAGCGATCGTGGGCTTGCTAGGCAAGCTGGCAGCAGCGCTTGGCTTCGACGGAGTGGTGGCGAGGTCGGACCTGGTGGCCTCGTGTGGTGAACTAAGACAGTTACGAGATGGTGGCCTCGTGTGGTGAACTAAGACAGTTACGAGATGGTGGCCTCGTGGAACCATGACGGCCAGCAAAGCGTGGAGCTCCTGGATATGATGAACACCGGTGACCATCGGCTGAGCGTGCTCTGTGCGCTGCTGTAGGTCACCGTCCCGGCCAAGATTCGAGTTTAGATTTGAGAGGCACATGCGATCTTTGATGAAATATCAAGGAGAGAGGGGGAGGAGAAAGAAGAAGAAGAAGAAGAAGATGTGGCAGTTTTTTTTGCCAACTCAGCCCGACGGGTGGTCCAGACCAATTAGTGATGTCATCAAAGTGATTACAATTTACTATCAGTGTTTTTTTGCCACTGTCACAAATTCGGTTCTGCGTCATAAGAGAGTCATCCCAACTAACTTGTTTATATTAACATGCAAGCGTGACATCTGACCATAAAATTATAAATGGGATAGGGCTCACCTCAACATGCAATCATGCATGAAAAAAACACACCACAACATTCAACCATGCATTAGAAAATATTTTGCATTCAAATATTCTACTTATACGCAATACATATATTACAACTGTCATAGAGACTCAAATGAAATTTGCACGTTAATAAAAAATTACCAACCGTTCATCTGGTGGGGCTGAGTTATAAAGGTGTAGATTAATCCATGTAATTCTCACACCGAAAAATGCACAGTGTGGTCAAAAAATAATAGTAATCCGTGTCATGGTCCGGTCCCATGTTAAACTGTTGGTCATGAAATAGAACTCTCCATTTATAATTAAAAAAACAGATATAATGAGTGGCTCAGTTGAGGGGTCGCTGGTAAAAAAATTAGTTGGGAAAATAAAAGCCAACACCTTTGAAACTCCAATCTATCTACTTCTACGTACATCATCTTTTTCTCTCCCCGTTAAAAAATTCTTTCGTGAAGCAATCTTGCTCCATGGAATCTAGCTTGCCTCCCTCTCCAATGTAGGAAACAAGTCCATTGTTCTCTCTTAAAGTGAAGCAAACAAGTCGCGGGCGGATGCAGGTGCTCTCAAACTCAAACTGAATCAAGAAAGTTGGTTGATGGATCCGGTGTGCTCACGGAGCTTATCCCATCAAATACTCTTCCTCATATAGATCAGGTTCGTCTCTCACATTAATTTGTTTCGAATTTGTTTTCTTGATGGTCTATACTTGAGTTTACTGTCACGCTGCAAGCATCTATTGCCAGGAGAAAAACGGATGGGTGGCTTTTTGCAATGGTTTGGCCACAGTGCGACACCACCCATCATCCTGCTGCCAACACCCTTCACGGTTGAACTGATAGTACTGCTGAATCGATCTTGCTCTGCACTTCTGCCGACGCATCCGACATAACAGATGAAGGTTTCTCCAGCATGTTTGATGCGTCTCCCGAAAGAAAAATGCATCGTTGGTGCATGGCACAGTAAGTTGACAGATTAGATCCTTTTATATCTACATCCCAGGTGCTTCTCCTTGAATATCTTCAGTTTTTATCTGTTTCCATATGGATTCAAGCAACCTGACGGCGAAAGCTAGATCTAGATTCGTGTGTTCCAAGCATGACAGAGTATCTCGATCATGCTTTTACTCATCGGTCAGTCCACATAGAGGTGTTTGCATGATCCCTCAAGTTCTGAGTTTTGAACAAAAAATATTAATAGATTTAGTGGCTTATTTGAGTTTCAGAACCCTTACTTTTCAAGCTGTCTAAATAATCCTGCCGTACCGCTTCAATATTTTTGGCTGCAGCTACAGTTTAGTTAGTAAAAATGTGTTTGATGTGATGTTTTCAGTTCTCAGCGGATGTGATAAATTTTTTGTACTTGGCATGATGGCTCTAACTAAGATTTTTTTCTCAAGGATGATAACAGAGGTACGGCATGGATCATGTTTTTAAATTTGCTTTAAGAATACTTATATATATTTTCCTCTTCCATTTGACTCTTTTACTTATGTAGTCTGCCGAATAATACGTGTGCTCAGTCAAGCATTCTGAATATCAATTGCAAAATCTAATAGAGGTCTGTGCCATGCTTCGCAATAACATTACTATGACAGTCATGAGTATGGGCTAAAGCAAGGTACTATTGTTACACCTGAATTTACTTTATCGTGTGAATGACCTACTTTATGTATTTTTAACATCCACTATTATTTATTCCTGTTCAGTTCATTATACTCTTTGGTGTTGGCTGACAAGTGCCATTAGTTTATATTGATGTGCTCACATATACTGATATAACCATACTGAAAAGATTGGAGGAGTTTGGAATAATATATTTAATTGTTTACTCTGTATATTTTGACAAAAGGAGTAGTCACGGGAATAATATATTTAATCATTAATGAATAAAGGACTATGGGGCTTTGCCCTGCAGTAGTTCATAAAAAAAGAAAAAATTGTGTAGGGCAAGTTATACTAGAGGATCATCTCGATACCAATTTAGGTTCTAATTATGTGTAGGCTTTAATTTTTTTATTTCACTTCTCGATTCTGCTCTCAGCCTCTCACTATAGCAATATGGCAAATAATCAAAGCATAACTAATTAGATAATTGGACCAGATATATGATTTATGTTGTCAAATAAAGGTATACTTGGACATGTGAACTAATGTTTTGTTTTTAGGAAAATAAGAAAAAACTGGCCACTCCATCGATTGATGTACCCAGCACTAGAATTGCAACTACAGGCAAGATCAAGATTGCAGATAGATCCATTGGTTCAATATTTAACTATGTAACTTTGCCTTTTCCTCCACAGTAAGAGATTCTTGGACATCATAAGAATCGATGAACAATGTGTCCATGCCACAGAAGTGTTATTGTTTAAGGTCCATATATCTGGAAGAACCAACCCACAACAATAAAACCATTTGTTCTCAAAATCTCGCCATATGAATTTCCTTATATAACTGACTAAATTATTTGATTATGTTCTACCCGTGTAATAAGAGTGCATCTTCGGTGAGGAAATCATGCACTAGCTTAATTGTTTCGATTATGACTTTCATTCAAAAGTTTTGGATTATCTTGAAAATATTTTAAGTGTTCCCTACGAAGATACGCAATGCTGCACCGTCTATCCGTCATACACACAAACACAAAGACATTGGATTACTCTAATGCATAGTTTATGCAAGGTGTATGAGGATGTTGCGCACGGTCCGTGGAGACAGGTGTGATAAAACTCCCCCTCTAATCTACGAAATACTTTATTTGTTTAATCAACAAATTTCATGGTCGTGATTAGTCAGTGCATTAATATTATCATATCTGGGTTATACTCCCTCCATTCCTAAATATAAGGCTTTTTAGAGATTCTAATACGGAGTAAAATGAGTTAATTTACACTCTAGAATAGTTCTATATACATCCTTATGTAGTCCGTACTGAAATCTCTAAAACGTCTTATATTTAGACACAGAGGGTGTATATGTCTGGCTTACATCTATCAGTAGGACTTAACACACACGTACATTTGTTTTCAAAAATATATGTAGGACGTAACACACACGTACTCTACATGGAATCATCCCAAACTATTACACCGGACATAGTACTTTATTCCCCTACATTCTAACAGCTACACAATTCATCCACAAAAAGTAGTACAAACAGACCCAAGTAATCTATGTATTTCTTACTAACCCCGTGCAGTGGTACAAGTTGATGACTAGTCAAATATAATTAGTGATATGTATCATTAATTTTGGTTCGCATGTTATTAAACTAAATTTCATCAACCAATTCCTGAAGCAACGTGTGGGGTATCCTCTATAATCTCACTATTTCTCAACCCACAAAGTTTTGAATATAAGTTAATTATCCTTAAAGTTGAAAAAATGTATGACCTATTTTATTTAAATATTTACATTCATATAATACTCTACAAAATATGTATGTAACTTTAAATAATATTAGCAAGCAAACCTAATTATCTCTTCTTTTTCCTATAAACAACTTTACCCCTCAAATTTAAAAAAATGAATTCTCTATTTAAATGAGACATTTGTATTTGTACGCTCTTAAAAATCATATATATCATTAGTAACATTAGAAATCTACCCCATTTATATCATAAGTTTTTTTACGTAATTATAAGTATAAAATATTAACCCTCATAGTTAAATTAGTGAAGGATCACTTAAATTGAGAATCTATATTTGCATAAATCCTTTGAAAAATTGCATATAGACTTACAATAAAATTAGGAAACTAATCTAAATAATTCCTATGCTTATTGAAATTAATCACTCAGAAATATCACATATATTTTTGTTTTTATTATTTCTGTTGATGTATCGTATATTGCCCCTCACTTCTTCTCTTTTAGTTGAATTATAACTAAATACTATTACATGTCTAGATATTTTTATTTTTATTTTTCATATATTTCTCTAGCTTGACATATTTCTCTCCAAAATAGCAACAAGTGATATAAATTGCCCCCGCAAAAAAAAGCAACAATTGATATATTTTTAATGCAGTGAAATTGTACTTGTTGTTTTTATTCGTAACTCTCACATTTAATTGTGCCAAATTGTGTGTTCTTTGTTCAGTATTGCCATGTTAAATGTTATATATTCTTCACAATTCTATTGAATACCCACTTAAAATTTCATTTTTTTAGAGACCCATATAAAAAATTCTGGGCCCATGATTTGCCACATATTTCTAGGATAATTTTTGGAATAGTTGTTTTCATACATATCATATAAATGTTTATATCACGTGTGAAAATATTCCAAATGAGAATGAGAATGCTCTGCATTCGATAAAATATTGACCTTGCCCTAATGAACATGATTTTTTTTTCATCATAAACTTAATATTAACAAACTTTATTCGTTAAAAAGGGGACAAGAAATGAGCATTTACAAAAATATACATTGTGAACAAAAAAATGTGTTGATGAAAAAGCATAAAATGAACAAACAAATAATATTACAAAATGTCTATGAAATAAGAAAACACACACACACACACACACACACACACACACACACACACACACAAACGCCAACTAAAAAGAAAATATTCCTAACAAAAACTATAGAACACACTAGACCTAGCCCGTTTATTCCCCGCCGCTTCCGTTTTTGTTGCCAAGAGCGGGAATAGGAGCGCTGTTGGAGTGTGTACTCAGGACACCAGGGATTGATAATTAATACCCTATATTTTTTAGTTCACCTACACGCTAAAACATTTTGTCAATCAAAAGCAAAGTGATCATACATGAACAAAAGGGGGTTTTATACAGGTTCAGGTCGCTATCTGAGCGTAAAACACTACTTTCTGTTGGTACTGATATGAATGGGAAGAATTCAAGTGCTCTGGTGTTACAAGGATGGTGGTCGGCATGCTACCAGTGGTGATCGGTGTTCTAGTTAGATTCGTTGATCACTCCTAACTCTCGAGCGAACTTGCTACTAGATTCTTGATATGCTAGTGTATACTAGTGGGTGTGCCTCTTTCCTTCCCCTCCGACCTCGGTCCTCCCCTTATATAGGCCTGGGGCCACCACATTGAACGTAGACTCTCGTGTGAACACAAATACGAAATGGTAGGCGATGCATGAAACTTGTTCTCTGTACGCCCACTGGATGACCTAACACTATGAGGTGTCAGGTCCTTGAGTGCTCCATCTTGACAGGACGCGCTGCACTGCCCATCTTTGGTCTTCGGTCGCGCCAGAGTCTGGCCACACCGCTCGCCTCCCCTGGTCGTCGTGATGATGACCCTCATTCGTAGACCTGCGCCGGGCTACTTCATGTAGCTCGTCTGGGCATTAAATGCTCGGTCGGTGGAGTTTGCCACAAGGGCTGCCTGCTCTTGCTACACGTGTCCCGTATGCTTGGGCCGATAGTCCGTCACCGGCCTCCTTGAAGATTTCTCTGGTTGTTGTGGTCGTGGCAGTAGTGTATTCCTGTATTCTGTGTTGTGTCGATGGTAAGTAAATTCTACTCCAAGTATTTAGACTGACAAGATTATTTCCAATGAGGCCGATTTACTGAGTATTAAGGGTACCCCTGTTTTCATTACTTGGTCAAGTACTCTTGACGTTGGTGTAGCCTGGGAAGTGATAATCCCCAAGTGCAAGGAATCATCGTAGCAATTCCCAAAGTTGGAAGTGATAAGTATGGAGTGTCGAACCCACAAGGAGCTAAAGGTAAGATCAATATTCTCTCGAGTCCTATCTGCCACTGATATGACTCTACATACACCGAACGTTTGCTTCCAATGAGAAACGAGAAATAAAACTACGTTGTGGGTATGAAGAGGATAACTTTCCATGATATCGGAGAACTAAAATATAAGAGTACGTGTTGTTAATATAAAATTAGAATATATTACTATATATTATAAGTAGCTAGTGTGTAATAATTAATGATGTATCGTTGTGCGGAATTATCCTAAGCAATTGTTAACAAGATCGGTAATCATTATTGCAATTTCATATGAGGGAGAGGCATAAGCTAGCGGAATTATCCTAGGCAATTGTTAACAAGATAGGTAATCATTATTGCAATTTCATATTAGGGAGAGGCATAAGCTAACATACTTTCTCTTCTTGGATCATATGCACTTATGATTGGAACTCTAGCAAGCATCCGAAACTACTAAAGATCATTAAGGTAAAACCCAACCATAGCATTAAAGCATCAAGTCCCCTTTATCCTATACGCAACAAACCCCCTTGCTTCTGTCACTCTAGCAACCCACTATAAGCGAATCATGAACGTATTGCAACACCCTACAGGGGGAATCCTTCATGTGTGTGGGGCACGGAAGGCACCATAGGACAACACCAAAATAAAACATACAACTCAAACCAATATATATCATCAATCAACCAAAAGGACAAAAGAAATCTTCTCAAAACATCATAGGATGGCAACACATAATTAGATCATAATGTTGAGGAACGTAGTAATTTCAAAAAAATTCCTACGCACACGCAAGATCATGGTGATGCATAGCAACGAGAGGGGAGAGTGTTGTCTACGTACCCACGCAGACCGACTGCGGAAGCATTGACGCAACGTAGAGGAAGTAGTCGTACGTCTTCCCGATCCGACCGATCCAAGCACCGTTACTCCGGCACCTCCGAGTTCTTAGCACACGTACAGCTCGATGACGCTCCCCGGGCTCCGATCCAGCAAACCTGCGGGGATGAGTTCCGTCAGCACAACGGCGTGGTGACGATGATGATGTTCTACCGACGCAGGGCTTCGCCTAAGCTCTACAACGATATGATCAAGGTGGAATATGGTGGCAGGGGGCACCGCACACGGCTAAGGAACGATCTCAAGGATCAACTTGTGTGTTTAGAGGTGCCCCCCTGCCCCCGTATATAAAGGAGCCAAGGGGGAGGGGGCGGCCGGCCAGGAGGAGGGCGCAGGAGGAGTCCTACTCCTACCGGGAGTAGGACTCCCCCCCCCCCCAATCCTAGTTGGAATAGGATTCCCCGAGGGGGAAGAGAGAGAGGGGGGCCGGCCACCTCTCCTTGTCCTAATAGGACTAGGGGAGGAGGGAGGCGCGCGGCCCACCTTGGGCTGCCCCTTTCTCCTTTCCACTAAAGCCCACTAAGTCCCATATAGCTCCCGGGGGGTTCCGGTAACCTCCCAGTACTCCGGTAAAATCCCGATTTCACCCGGAACACTTCCGATATCCAAACATAGGCTTCCAATATATCAATCTTTATGTCTCGACCATTTCGAGACTCCTCGTCATGTCCGTGATCACATCCGGGACTCCGAACTAACTTCGGTACATCAAAATGCATAAACTCATAATAACTGTCATCGTAACTTTAAGCGTGCGGACCCTACGGTTCGAGAACAATGCAGACATGACTGAGACACATCTCCGGTCAATAACCAATAGCGGGACCTGGATGCCCATATTGGCTCCTACATATTCTACGAAGATCTTTATCGGTCAGACCGCATAACAACATACGTTGTTCCCTTTGTCATCGGTATGTTACTTGCCCGAGATTCGATCGTCGGTATCCAATACCTAGTTCAATCTCGTTACCGGCAAGTCTCTTTACTCGTTCCGTAATACATCATCCCGAAACTAACTCATTAGTTGCAATGCTTGCAAGGCTTATGTGATGTGCATTACCGAGAGGGCCCAGAGATACCTCTCCGACAATCGGAGTGACAAATCCTATTCTCGAAATACGCCAACCCAACATCTACCATTGGAGACACCTGTAGAGCTCCTTTATAATCACCCATTTACGTTGTGACGTTTGGTAGCACACAAAGTGTTCCTCCGGCAAACGGGAGTTGCATAATCTCATAGTCATAGGAACATGTATAAGTCATGAAGAAAGCAATAACAACATACTAAACGATCGGGTGCTAAGCTAATGGAATGGGTCATGTCAATCAGATCATTCAACTAATGATGTGACCTCGTTAATTAAATAACAACTCTTTGTTCATGGTTAGGAAACATAACCATCTTTGATTAACGAGCTAGTCAAGTAGAGGCATACTAGTGACACTCTGTTTGTCTATGTATTCACACATGTATTATGTTTCCGGTTAATACAATTCTAGCATGAATAATAAACATTTATCATGATATAAGGAAATAAATAATAAATTTATTATTGCCTCTAGGGCATATTTCCTTCAGTCTCCCACTTGCACTAGAGTCAATAATCTAGATTACACTGTAACGATTCTAACACCCATGGAGTCTTGGTGCTGATCATGTTTTGCTCGTGGAAGAGGCTTAGTCAACGGGTCTGCAACATTCAGATCCGTATGTATCTTGCAAATCTCTGTGTCTCCCACCTGGACTAGATCCCGGATGGAATTGAAGCGTCTCTTGATGTGCTTGGTCCTTTTGTGAAATCTGGATTCCTTTGCCAAGGCAATTGCACCAGTATTGTCACAAAAGATTTTCATTGGACCCGATGCACTAGGTATGACACCTAGATCGGATATGAATTCCTTCATCCAGACTCCTTCGTTCGCTGCTTCCGAAGCAGCTATGTACTCCGCTTCACATGTAGATCCCGCTACGACGCTTTCTTTAGAACTGCACCAATTGACAGCTCCACCATTTAATGTAAACACGTATCCGGTTTGCGATTTAGAATCGTCCGGATCCATTTACGATGAGCTCTTTGTCACCTCCATATACGAGAAACATATCCTTAGTCCTTTTCAGGTATTTCAGGATGTTCTTGACCGCTGTCCAGTGATCCACTCCTGGATTACTTTGGTACCTCCCTGCTAAACTTATAGCAAGGCACACATCAGGTCTGGTACACAGCATTGCATACATGATAGAGCCTATGGCTGAAGCATAGGGAACATCTTTCATTTTCTCTCTATCTTCTGCAGTGGTCGGGCATTGAGTCTGACTCAACTTCACACCTTGTAACACAGGCAAGAAACCTTTCTTTGCTTGATCCATTTTGAACTTCTTCAAAATCTTGTCAAGGTATGTGCTTTGTGAAAGTCCAATTAAGCGCCTTGATCTATCTCTATAGATCTTTATGCCTAATATGTAAGCAGCTTCACCGAGGTCTTTCATTGAAAAACTCTTATTCAAGTATCCCTTTATGCTATCCAGAAATTCTATATCATTTCCAATCAGTAATATGTCATCCACATATAATATCAGAAATGGTACAGAGCTCCCACTCACTTTCTTGTAAATACAGGCTTCTCCAAAAGTCTATACAAAACCAAATGCTTTGATCACACTATCAAAGCGTTTATTCCAACTCCGAGAGGCTTGCACCAGTCCATAAATGGATCGTTGGAGCTTGCACACTTTGTTAGCTCCCTTTGGATCGACAAAACCTTCCGGTTGCATCATATACAACTCTTCTTCCAGAAATCCATTCAGGAATGCAGTTTTGACATCCATCTGCGAAATTTCATAATCATAAAATGCGGCAATTGCTAACATGATTCTGACAGACTTAAGCATCGCTACGGGTGAGAAGGTCTCATCGTAGTCAACCCCTTGAACTTGTCGAAAACCTTTCGCGACAAGTTGAGCTTTGTAGACAGTAACATTACCATGAGCGTCAGTCTTCTTCTTGAAGATCCATTTATTTTCAATTGCTTGCCGATCATCGGGCAAGTCAACCAAAGTCCATACTTTGTTCTCATACATGGATCCCATCTCAGATTTCATGGCTTCAAGCCATTTTTCGGAATCTGGGCTCACCATCGCTTCTTCATAGTTCGTAGGTTCATCATGATCTAACAGCATGATTTCCAGAACAGGATTACCGTACCGCTCTGGTGCGGATCTCGCTCTGGTTGATCTACGAGGTTCAGTAGTATCTTGTCCTGAAGTTTCATGATCATCATCATTAGCTTCCTCACTAATTGGTATAGGTGTCACAGAAACAGTTTTCTGTGATGTACTACTTTCCAATAAGGGAGCAGGTACAATTACCTCGTCAAGTTCTACTTTCCTCCCACTCACTTCTTTCGAGAGAAACTCCTTCTCTAGAAAGGATCCATTCTTAGCAACAAATATCTTGCCTTCGGATCTGTGATAGAAGGTGTACCCAACAGTCTCCTTTGGGTATCCTATGAAGACACATTTCTCCGATTTGGGTTCGAGCTTATCAGGTTGAAGCTTTTTCACATAAGCATCGCAGCCCCAAACTTTTAGAAACGACAACTTTGGTTTCTTGCCAAACCAAAGTTCATAAGGCGTCGTCTCAACGGATTTTGATGGTGCCCTATTTAACGTGAATGCGGCCGTCTCTAAAGCATAACCCCAAAATGATAGCGGTAAATCAGTAAGAGACATCATAGATCGTACCATATCTAGTAAAGTACGATTACGACGTTCGGACACACCATTACGCTGTGGTGTTCCGGGTGGCGTGAGTTGCGAAACTATTCCACAATTTTTAAATGTACACCAAACTCGTAACTCAAATATTCTCCTCCACGATCAGATCGTAGAAACTTTATTTTCTTGTTACGATGATTTTCAACTTCACTCTGAAATTCTTTGAACTTTTCCAATGTTTCAGACTTATGTTTCATTAAGTAGATATACCCATATCTGCTTAAGTCATCTGTGAAGGTGAGAAAATAACGATATCCGCCACGAGCCTCAATATTCATCGGACCACATACATCGGTATGTATGATTTCCAACAAATCTGTTGCTCTCTCCATAGTACCGGAGAACGGTGTTTTAGTCATCTTGCCCATGAGGCACGATTCGTAGGTACCAAGTGATTCATAATCAAGTGGTTCCAAAAGTCCATCCGTATGGAGTTTCTTCATGCGCTTTACACTGATATGACCTAAACGACAGTGCCACAAATAAGTTGCACTTTCATTATCAACTCTGCATCTTTTGGCTTCAACATTATGAATATGTGTATCACTACTATCGAGATTCATCAAAAATAGACCACTCTTCAAAGGTGCATGACCATAAAAGATATTACTCATATAAATAGAACAACCATTATTTTCTGATTTAAATGAATAACCGTCTCGCATCAAACAAGATCCAGATATAATGTTCATGCTCAACGCTGGCACCAAATAACAATTATTTAGGTCTAATATTAATCCCGAAGGTAGATGTAGAGGTAGCGTGCCGACCACGATCACATCGACTTTGGAACCGTTTCCCACGCGCATCGTCACCTCGTCCTTCGCCAGTGTTCGCTTAATCCGTAGTCCCTGTTTCGAGTTGCAAATATTAGCAACAGAACCAGTATCAAATACCCAGGTGCTACTGCGAGCTCTAGTAAGGTACACATCAATAACATGTATATCACATATACCTTTGTTCACCTTGCCATCCTTCTTATTCGCCAAATACTTGGGGCAGTTCTGCTTCCAGTGATCAGTCTGCTTGCAGTAGAAGCACTCAGTTTCAGGCTTAGGTCCAGACTTGGGTTTCTTCTCCTGAGCAGCAACTTGCTTGCCGTTCTTCTTGAAGTTCCCCTTATTCTTCCCTTTGCCCTTTTTCTTGAAACTAGTGGTCTTGTTAACCATCAACACTTGATGCTCCTTTTTGATTTCTACCTCCGCAGCTTTCAGCATTGCGAAGAGCTCGGGAATAGTCTTGTTCATCCCTTGCATATTATAGTTCATCACGAAGCTCTTGTAGCTTGGTGGCAGTGATTGGAGAATTCTGTCAATGACGCAATCATCTAGAAGATTAACTCCCATCTGAATCAAGTGATTATTATACCCAGACATTTTGAGTATATGCTCACTGACAGAACTGTTCTCCTCCATCTTGCAGCTATAGAACTTATTGGAGACTTCATATCTCTCAATCCGGGCATTTGCTTGAAATATTAACTTCAACTCCTGGAACATCTCATATGCTCCATGACGTTCAAAACATCGTTGAAGTCCCGATTCTAAGCCGTAAAGCATGGCACACTGAACTATCGAGTAGTCATCAGCTTTGCTCTGCCAGACGTTCATAACATCTGGTGTTGCTCCAGCAGCAGGCCTGGCACCCAGCGGTGCTTCCAGGACGTAATTCTTCTGAGCAGCAATGAGGATAATCCTCAAGTTACGGACCCAGTCCGTGTAATTGCTACCATCATCTTTCAACTTTGCTTTCTCAAGGAACGCATTAAAATTCAACGGAACAACAACACGAGCCATCTATCTACAATCAACATAAACAAGCAAGATACTATCAGGTACTAATTTCATGATAAGTTTAAGTTCAATTAATCAAATTACTTAAGAACTCCCACTTAGATAGACATCCCTCTAATCCTCTAAGTGATCACGTGATCCAAATCAACTAAACCATAACCGATCATCACGTGAGATGGAGTAGTTTTCAATGGTGAACATCGTTATGTTGATCATATCTACTATATGATTCACGCTCGACCTTTCGGTCTCCGTGTTCCGAGGCCATATCTGCATATGCTAGGCTCGTCAAGTTTTACCTGAGTATTCTGCGTGTGGAAAAACTGGCTTGCACCCGTTGTAGATGGACGTAGAGCTTATCACACCCGATCATCACGTGGTGTCTGGGCACGACGAACTTTGGCAACAGTGCATACTCAGGGAGAACACTTCTTGATAATTTAGTGTGAGATCATCTTATAATGCTACCGTCAATCAAAGCAAGATAAGATGCATAAAAAGATAAACATCACATGCAATCAATATAAGTGATATGATATGGCCATCATCATCTTGTGCTTGTGATCTCCATCTCCGAAGCACCGTCATGATCACCATCGTCACCGGCGCGACACCTTGATCTCCATCGTAGCATCGTTGTCGTCTCGCCAATCTTATGCTTCCACGACTATCGCTACCGCTTAGTGATAAAGTAAAGCATTACATCGTGATTGCATTGCATACAATAAAGCGACAACCATATGGCTCCTGCCAGTTGCCGATAACTCGGTTACAAAACATGATCATCTCATACAATAAAATTCAGCATCTTGCCTTGACCATATCACATCACAACATGCCCTGCAAAAACAAGTTAGACGTCCTCTACTTTGTTGTTGCAAGTTTTACGTGGCTGCTATGGGCTTAAGCAAGAACCAATCTCACCTACGCATCAAAACAACAACGATAGTTTGTCAAATAGACTCCGTTTTAACCTTCGCAAGGACCGGGCGTAGCCACACTTGGTTCAACTAAAGTTGGAGAGACAGTTGCCCGCAAGCCACCTATGTGCAAAGCACGTCGGGGAAACCGGTCTCGCGTAAGCGTACGCGTAATGTTGGTCCGGGTCGTCTCGTCCAACAATACCGATGAACCAAAGTATGACATGCTCATAGGCAGTATGACTTATATCGCCCACAACTCACTTTTGTTCTACTCGTGCAAATAACATCAAACCATAAAACCAGGCTTGGATGCCACTGTTGGGGAACATAGTAATTTCAAAAAAATTCCTACGCACACGCAAGATCATGGTGATGCATAGCAACGAGAGGGGAGAGTGTTGTCTACGTACCCACGCAGACCGACTGTGGAAGCGTTGACGCAACATAGAGGAAGTAGTCGTACGTCTTCTCGATCCGACCGATCCAAGCACCGTTACTCCGGCACCTCCGAGTTCTTAGCACACGTACAGCTCGATGACGCTCCCCGGGATCCGATCCAGCAAAGCTTCGGGGATGAGTTCCGTCAGCACAACGGCGTGGTGACGATGATGATGTTCTACCGACGCAGGGCTTCGCCTAAGCTCTACAACGATATGATCGAGGTGGAATATGGTGGCAGGGGGCACCGCACACGGCTAAGGAACGATCTCAAGGATCAACTTGTGTGTCTAGAGGTGCCCCCCTGCCCCCGTATATAAAGGAGCCAAGGGGGAGGGGCGGCCGGCCAGGAGGAGGGCGCAGGAGGAGTCCTACTCCTACTGGGAGTAGGACTCCCCCCCTATCCTAGTTGGAATAGGATTCCCCGAGGGGGAAGAGAGAGAGGGGGGCCGGCCACCTCTCCTTGTCCTAATAGGACTAGGGGAGCGGGGCGGCGCGCGGCCCACCTTGGGCTGCCCCTTTCTCCTTTCCACTAAAGCCCACTAAGGCCCATATAGCTCCCGGGGGGTTCCGGTAACCTCCCGGTACTCCGGTAAAATCCCGATTTCACCCGGAACACTTCCGATATCCAAACATAGGCTTCCAATATATCAAACTTCGGTACATCAAAATGCATAAACTCATAATAACTGTCATCGTAACTTTAAGCGTGCGGACCCTACGGTTCGAGAACAATGCAGACATGACTGAGACACATCTCCGGTCAATAACCAATAGCGGGACCTGGATGCCCATATTGGCTCCTACATATTCTACGAAGATCTTTATCGGTCAGACCGCATAACAACATACGTTGTTCCCTTTGTCATCGGTATGTTACTTGCCCGAGATTCGATCGTCGGTATCCAATACCTAGTTCAATCTCGTTACCGGCAAGTCTCTTTACTCGTTCCGTAATACATCATCCCGAAACTAACTCATTAGTTGCAATGCTTGCAAGGCTTATGTGATGTGCATTACCGAGAGGGCCCAGAGATACCTCTCCGACAATCGGAGTGACAAATCCTATTCTCGAAATACGCCAACCCAACATCTACCATTGGAGACACCTGTAGTTCTCCTTTATAATCACCCATTTACGTTGTGACGTTTGGTAGCACACAAAGTGTTCCTCCGGCAAACGGGAGTTGCATAATCTCATAGTCATAGGAACATGTATAAGTCATGAAGAAAGCAATAGAAACATACTAAACGATCGGGTGCTAAGCTAATGGAATGGGTCATGTCAATCAGATCATTCAACTAATGATGTGACCTTGTTAATCAAATAACAACTCTTTGTTCATGGTTAGGAAACATAACCATCTTTGATTAACGAGCTAGTCAAGTAGAGGCATACTAGTGACACTTTGTTTGTCAATGTATTCACACATGTATTATGTTTCCGGTTAATACAATTCTAGCATGAATAATAAACATTTGTCATGATATAAGGAAATAAATAATAACTTTATTATTGCCTATAGGGCATATTTCCTTCACATAATGTGTGGCATAAAGCACCATGTTCAAGTAGGGTACTACAGCAGGGTGCGGGATGGACCGGGTAAATAAGACGAGGGTGGTGATGATGATGGTGATGTTGATGAAGATGATCACCGCGGCGATGATTCCCCCGATGGCACTCCGGCGCAACCTAGAGAGAGAGAGGGGGGGAGAGGTTATCCCCCTTGTGCTTCCTCCTCCATGGCCTCCCCCCTGGATGGGGAAAGATTTTCCCTCTGGTCCTTGGCCACCATGACGATGGTTACCCCTCCGTCTTCCTCCTCCATGGCCTCCGGTGATGTTGGCTCCCTCCGGCAGGGTGCCAGAGAGCGCCTAGATTAGTTTTTCGTGGTTACAGAGGCTTCCGGCGGCGGAATTTCTGATCTCTCTTCTGTTCTGGGGTTTTCAGGATTTATAGGAAGGGTTGCGTTGATTTCACGTCTGGGGGCCCCACGAGGCGATCACAAGGACGAGTGGCGCGCCCTAGGGGAGTGGGGGCGCCCGCAACCATTGTGGTTAGCCTGGGACACTTCTTCCGTATCTTTTTCTTCCAGTATTTTTTATATTTTCCAGAAAAATTCTCCGTTAATTTTCAGCTCGTTGTTAGAACTTTTATTTCTGCACAAAAACAACACCACAGTAGTTCTGCTGAAAACAGCGTCAGTCCCGGTTAGTTCTAATCAAATAATGCCAAAATCATATGGAATTGTTATAAACATGGCATGAATACTTCATAAATTATAGATACGTCGGAGACATATCAGCATCCCCAAGCTTAATTCCTACTCGTCCTCAAGTAGGTAAATGATAAAAAATAATTTATGAAGTGTGAATGCTATCAAGTGCACAAGTTTGGTCAATGAAAGTTCCAAGCACTTTTTCTAGCATTACTCTATGTCATAAACAGTAGCTCGTCTCACAAAACTTCTCATGATCAAGTAACAAGCTATTCACAAATTAAAGTATAGACCATAAAGTTTCTTGAAAATTAACAAACCATGTTCTTAGCAATCGAACAATTGCAATTCATCTTATTTTTAGGAAGGGTCTATGTAAGAGCTATAATTTAGCAAATCCCACATACTCAACTATCATATAGTCTTCCACAATTGCTAACACTCACGCGATATTTATGTGTTCAAAGTTTCAATTGGACACAGAGAAAGATAGGGGCTTATAGTTTCGCCTCCCAACCTTTTGCCTCAAGGGTAATGTCAACAATAATACTTTATGAAAACCTAAATCCGAGTGGATATAAATATCCGGATCGCTCCAACACATAGTGCTTGCCAAAGGAAAAAAGTGTAAAAAGGAAAGATGATGATCACTGATGTCGCTTGAATCTACATCGGTATTTCCCCAAAGAAGAAGGGATGATGCAGCACAGCGGCAGTAGATATTTCCCTCAGATATGAAACGAAGGTTATCGAACCTGTAGGAGAACCAAGCAACACAACGTAAATAGCCCCTGCACACAGATAACAAATCCTCGCAACCCCACGTGTTAAAGCGGTTGTCAATCCCTTTTGGGTAACGGCGCCAGAAGCGGTGGGTGGACAGGACAAAGATGTAACATATTAAATAAATAGATCGCAAATAAAAAAGTGCAGCAAAGTATTTTTGTATTTTTGGTTTAATAGATCTGAAAATAAATGCAAGGAAAAAGTAGATCGCAAAGACAAATATATGAGAAAGAAGACCCGGGGGCCGTAGGTTTCACTAGTGGCTTGTCTCGAGAAAAATAGCAAACGGCGGGTAAACAAATTACTGTTAGGCAATTGATAGAACTTCAAATAATTATGACGATATCCAGGCAATGATCATTATATAGGCATCACGTCCAAGATTAGTAGACCGACTCCTGCCTGCATCTACTACTATTACACCACACATCGACCGTTATCCAGCATGCATCTAGTGTATTAAGTTCATGGAGAAACAGAGTAATGCAATCAGAACGATGACATGATGTAGACAAGATATATTTATGTAGAGATAGGCCCCATCGTTTTATCCTTAGTAGCAACGATACATACGTTTCGTTTCCCTTTCTGTCACAGGGATCAAGCACCGTAAGATCAAACCCACTACAAAGCACCTCTTCCCATTGCAAGATAAATAGATCAAGTTGGCCAAAAAAAACCAAATATCGGAGAAGAAATACGAGGCTATAAGCAATCATGCGTATAAGAGATCAAAGATACTCAAATACCTTTCATGGATATAAAAAGATAGATCTGGTCATAAACTCGAAGTTCATCGGATCCCAACAAACACACTGCAAAAGAGTTACATCATATGGATCTCCAAGAGACCATTGTATTGAGAATCAGCGAGAGAGAGAAAGCCATCTAGCTACTAACTACGGACCCGAAGGTCTACAAAGAACTACTCAGGCATCATCGGAGAGGCACCAATGGAGGTGGCAAACCCCATCCGAGATGCTGTCTAGATTGGATCTGGTGGTTTTGGACTCTGTGGCGGCTGGATGAATATTTCGTTGACTCCCCTAGGGTTTCTGAAATATTTTGGTATTTATAGAGCAAAGAGGCGGTCCGGGGGGCACCCGAGGTGGGCACAACCCACCAGGGCGTGCCTAGGACTCCTGGCGCGCCCTGGTGGGTTCTGCCTCCCTTGGGGCACCCCCCAGGCATAGTTAGGGCCCGTTGTGTTCCTTCTAGCCCATAAAAGTTCTGTGTAAAGTTTCGTGGCATTTGGACTCCGTCTGATATTGATTTTCTGCGATGTAAAAAACATGAAAAAAAACAGCACTTGGCACTATGTCAATAGGTTAGTACCAAAAAATGATATAAAGTGACTATAAATGATTGTAAAACATCCAAGATTGATAATATTACAGTGTAACAATAAAAAAATTATAGATACATTGGAGACATATCAATCACCATGACTCTTGTATAAGGGTAGAACATAAAAGTAAAAGATAGGCCCTTCGCAGAGGGAAGCAGAGGTTGTCATGCGCTTTTATGGTTTGATGCACAAAGTCTTAATGCGAAAGAATGTCGCTTTATATTGTCGCTTGTGATAAAGACCTTTATTATGCAGTCAGTGGCTTTTATTTCTTCGATATCACAAGTTCGTATAAAGCTTATTTTCTTCACACCAATAGATCATACATATTTAGAGAGCAATTTTTATTGCTTGCACTGATGACAACTTACTTGAAGGATCTTACTCATTCCATAGGTAGGTATAGTGGACTCTCATGGAAAAATTGGTTTAAGGGATATTTCGAAGCACAAGTAGTATCTCTACTTGGTGCAAATAATTTGGCTAACATGTTGGATGATCCACAATATAACTTCTATTCGGATATAAGAAAACATAACTCATTATGTTTTCTTCCTTGTCCAACATCAATTTTTTAGCATGTCATATTTTAGTGAGTGCTCACAATTTCAAAAGATGTCCAAGATAGTATATTTATATGTGAAATCTCTCTTCCTTGAATATACTTTCATGAATTGTTCAAGTGACCAATGTTGAGTTTGCTAACTTTCAATAAATTTGACCACCCATACTTCTTATAAGTGAAGCCATCACCCCCCATGGGATAAGCATATGAAGCATATATAATTTTAGATCTAAGTGAAGCACGTGAGTAAATGACAAACTACTCCAAAAAGATATAAGTGAAGAACACTGAGTAGTCAAATAATTAACTAGCCATGGGAGGACTCTCTCTTATTCAAAATTTCATATCCAATGATTTTATTCAAACAGACAAGAAAATGAAAATACGCTCCAAGCAAAACACATATCATATGACGAATAAAAATATAGCTCCGAGTAAGGTATACCGATGGTTTTGAAGATGAAAGAGCTTAGGCGCTTGAGTCTTCCTTGAATATTACCTTGGGGTGCCTTGGGCATCCCCAAGCTTAGGGTCTTTCCACCCCTTATTCTCCTCGTGTCGATATCTCACCCAAAACTTGAAAACTTCAATCACACAAAACTTAACGGAACTTCGTGAGATATGTTAGTATAATAAAGGGCAAACCGTTCACTTTGGTACTGTCCAAGATAAGATTCATAATTGTTCTCGCACAATGCCTATTGTATCATATCATTTCTACAATTTATATTGAGCAATATAAGCCATAGAAACTAGAGAACAAGCAAACTATGAATTCAAAACAGAATCTGGCAGAAACAGAACAATTTATAATGATCTGAAAAACAACCATACTTCTGCTACTCCAAAAATTCTGAAAAACTAGGAAACCCTAGGAAATTTGTATATCAATCTTGTGTAAAAAATTCAGATCAAAAGGATGCTTCTGTGATTTATTAAAATTCTGGCAATGAGCGCTAAAGTTTCTCTTTTTCAGCATGATCAAGCCAACTATCACGGTAAGCTATCCCAAAGGTCTTATATGGCACTTGATTGAAACAAAAGCTATAAAACTTGATTAATACAATAGCTTAAGCATGTGAACACACAAAACAGTAATGACAAATATTAGGTTGTCTCCCAACAGACGCTTTTCTTTAATGCCTTTTTAGCTAGGCAAGATGATTTCAATGATGCTCACATAAAAGATAAGAATTGAAATATAATGGGAGCATCATGAAGAATATGAATAGCACATTTAAGTCTAACACACTTCCTATGCATAGGGATTTTGTGAGCAAACAACTTATGGGAACAAGAATCAACTAGCATAGGAAGGCAAAACAAGCATAACTTCAAGATTTTCAACACATAGAGAGGAAACTTGACATTATTGCAACTCCTACAAGCATATATTCCTCCCTTATAATAATTTTCAGTAGCGTCATGAATGAATTCAACAATATAGCTATCACACAAAGCATTCTTTTCATGATCCACAAGCATAATTTTTTTACTACTCTCCACATAAGCAAATTTATTCTCATGGATAGTAGTGGGAGCAAACTCAACAAAATAACTATCATGTGAGGCATAATCCAATTGAAAATTAAAATCAAGATAACAAGTTTCATGGTTATCATTATTATTTATAGCATACATGTGATCACAATAATCATCATAGATAGCAACTTTGTTCTCATAATCAATTGGAATCTCTTCCGAAATAGTGGAATCATCATTAAATAAAGTCATGACCTCTCCAAATCCACTTCCATAAATATTACTCCCTCCATTCCTAAATATAGGGTGTATAGTTTTTGGCACGGAAATTAAAGAACGCACGTAGTGGGAAATTTTCCCAAGTTATGGGCGAGATTACACGTGACTAATTGACATGAGAAAATAGAGGAGCTTGCCTAATGTAAGGAAATGTAATCAAATCCCTGAAAATTTATCCAAACGAGTGGTGCAACGCAATACACCTTATATTTTGGACTTTTTTATAAAAAATCTATACACCTTATATCAAGGAACGGAGGGAGTATAAGATTATACACCCTCCAAAATAGTGGGATCATTACCTAAAGTTGACACTCTTACAAACCCACTTTCAGTGATAATTTTATTCATACTCTAAAAGATATAAGTGAAGTTCATTGAGCATTCTACAAATAATATATATTTATCATTATCCAAAAGCTCAAAATATATAAGTGAAGCACACGAAGCATTCTATAAAGCCGTACTCAAAGAATTTAAGTGAAGCACAAAGAGCTTTCTACAAATCAATGAAGGGCCATCTCATACTAGCATGGATCATAAAGGAAAAGAAAGGAAAATTAAACACAAAATACGCATGTCATGTGAACAAAACAAAAACCAAGGTATACCGATAATTGTTGAAAAACAAAGATGGGATGCCCCGGTAAAACAAAGATGGGATGACAACTGGGGCATCCCCAAGCTTAGATGCTTGAGTATCCTTAAAATATTATTTAGAGTGCCTTGGGCATCCCCAAACTTTAGCTCTTGCCTCTCCTTATTCTTCTTATATCGGTAACTTCATCGACACAAAACTTAACAAACAATCTTGTGAGATCTGTTAGTATAATAAAACAAATCACTACCCTTAGGTACTGTTGTAACTCATTCCAATTTCATATTAGCATCTGAAGAAAACTGGACAGTCTGTAGTAATCTACAACTTTCTTATACTTCTGTAACACCAAAATTTCTAAAAAATAGGACAATTTAAACAATTTGTATAGAATATTGTGCACAAAGTTTCATAGGCATTCGATGTTCCAATAAAAAAATGGGAGTTCACGTCCTTCAGCCAAAGTTTTTGTTTTTGCACTGCACATAGCAAACAAACAATCTAATCACCCTACAACCAAAACTTGGCACATTATTTTTATAATACAATGAATATATACAAGGGGATACTTATTTTTGAGAAACTTCCATGAAAAATTCTACATTGTTTCCATTAAGACAAGTGTTCATGGTCGACCCTCACTTCGCCAATGCATAACCTTCCAATCACTTCTCCTTTTGAAAACATTTTTAGGCATAAGAGGCAAGTAAAATTTCTTTTTGGTATTTTCATTTTGTAATTTTTTTGTTTATTTCACCCACAACTAAGTAAAGACAAAAGGGGAAAACAAAAACTACTTAGTGAAGAAAGCAAACAAGCATACACAAGAACATCAAGCCCACGCTATTGCTCCCCGGCAACGGCGCCACAAAAGAGCTTGATAATCTCCAAGTGCAAGGAATCATCTTAGCAATTCCCAAAGGTGGAAATGATAAGTATGGAGTGTCGAACCCACAAGGAGCTAAACGTAAGATCAATATTCTCTCAAGCCCTATCTGCCACTGATACGACTCTATGTACACCGAACGTTTGCTTCCAACGAGAAACGAGAAATAAAACTACGTTCTGGGTATGAAGAGGATAATTTTCCATGATATCGGAGAACTAAAATATAAGAGTAGGTGTTGTTAATATGAAATTAGAATATATTACTATATATTATAAGTAGCAAGTGTGGAATAATGATGGATTGGTGTGCGGAATTATTCTAGGCATTTGTTAACAAGATCGGTAATCATTATTGCAATTTCATATGAGGGAGAGGCATAAGCTAACATACTTTTTCTTCTTGGATCATATGCGCTTATGATTGGAACTCTAGCAAGCAACCGCAACTACTAAAGATCATTAAGGTAAAACCCAACCATAGCATTAAAGCATCAAGTCCCTTTTATCCCATACGCAACAACCCCCTTACTCAGGTTTAAGCTTCTGTCACTCTAGAAACCCACTATAAGCGAATCATGAACGTATTGCAACACCCTACAGCGGGAATCCTTCACGTGTGTGCGGCACTGAAGGAACCATAGGACAGCACCAAAATAAAACATAAAACTCACACCAATATATATCAACAATCAACCCAAAGGACAAAAGAAATCTACTCAAAACATCATAGGATGGCAACACATCATTGGATCATAATATGTGGCATAAAGTACCATGTTCAAGTAGGGCATTACAGCGAGGTGCGGGAGACTGGACCGCGTAAATAAGATGAGGGTGGTGATGTTGATGAAGACGATCACCGCAGCGATGGTTCCCCCGATGGCACTCCAGCGCCACCGAGAGAGAGAGAGAGAGAGAGAGAGAGAGGGAGGGAGAGGTTCTCCCCCGTGTGCTTCCTCCTCCATGGCCTCCCTCCTGGATGGGGAAAGGTTTTCCCTCTGGTCCTTGGCCTCCATGATAATGGTGACCCCTTCGGCTTCCTCCTCCATGGCCTCCGATCCGGTGATGTTGGCCCCCTCCGGCAGGGTGCCAGAGAGGGCCTAGATTGGTTTTTCGTGGCTGCAGAGGCTTGCGACGGCAGAACTTTCGATCTCTCTTATGTTCTGGGGTTTTTAGGATTTATAGGAAGGGTTGGCGTCGGTTTCACGTCAGGGGGCTCCACGAGGCGATCACAAGGACGGATGGCGCGCCCTAGGGGGGTGGGGGCAACCCCCACCCTTGTGGTTAGCCCGGGACTCTTCTTCCGTATCTTTTTCTTCTAGTATTTTTTATATTTTCAGAAAAATTCTCCGTTAATTTTCAACTCATTCCGAGAACTTCTATTTCTGCACAAAAACAACACCACGGTAGTTCTGCTGAAAACAACATCAGTCCAGGTTAGTTCTAATCAAATCATACCAAAATCATATGGAATTTTTATAAACATGGCATGAATACTTCATAAATTATAGATACGTCGGAGACGTATCAGGAAGCTCACATAGTACCCTTTACACAAACATGCCACTGCTGCTGGAGGGACGAGTACGATGACACCCCCGTTGGTACTGACTTGAAGATACAGATCTGTTGTGGCTATCTAGCCTTGGAATGTGCAAAGAGAAGAGTTCACCCTTGAGGAAATGGGCCATAGAAGGTGAGCTCGCTGAAATAAAGGTATGGTTTTAGGGAATGAGGGCGGTCCAAAAAAATGCAAAGCCTGAATTAAATAATCCAGAACTATAGAGAGGGTTATTCTTTGCAAATGTTAGTTAATGATCCCTCCTAACTCTGGACACATGAACCTCGCCTCGACTCAACACGCATCGGCCTGAGATCGATAAAGGAAAGGTTTTTTGGGGTTTGCAAAAATAAAAATACTTCCAAAGCAGTGTCTTGAAAACTGGATAATATATGTTGACAAATATTGTTGAACTTACTTTTGCGCTCAAGAGTACTTCCCATGTGATGTGTACAATACGTGACCATTTGGTCTGAACGGTAAGCTATGTCAAAAAATGTGTGTAGCATGTGTACTCCCCAAGAACTGCTACAGACGTTGTCTATTAAGTCCCCTCGTCGCATGTGGACAGCCCAATCGCCCAAAAAAACAATCAAATCCCACAAAATACGGGATAAGAGCATTACTAGTAGTATCCCTAAACCCTCAAATCTGTAAAAATAACTGCTTTTTTATAGTTTGAACAGAAAAAAGTGCGTAGACTAGACCCCTTTAACCCTTAGACCCTTAAATTTTTTTAGAGGCCCAGCCCGGAAACACATCTCCAACCTGTAGAAGTGAGGGTTTGGGAGGAAAACAGGGGTCGACCTGCAATCCTAGCAACGACACGCGGGAAGGAAGTTTCATCCTCCCCAACCTCCACGCCGCCGCCGCCGCGCGGATCCGGCCGCCCGCCCGCCGCACGCCGCCGTCCCCGCCGTCCCGCCGGCGCCTCACGCCTCGGCCGCGTCCATCCCCGGCCCTGGACGGCCGCGCCTCCTCCTCTCCGCGTGGATC
>NC_057812.1:724451289-724462755 GCF_018294505.1 Triticum aestivum | reverse complement strand
CCCCGCCACGCCTCGGCCTCCGCCCCGCCACGTCCTCCCCAACATGCCTCGGCCGCGCCCCCCGCCATGCCTCGGCCTCCGCCCCGCCGCGTCCTCCCCAACCCACCTCTGCCGCGCCCCATGCCCGCCTCGGCCTCCGCCCCGCCATCCTCGCCCGGCGGCGCCGTCCACGCCACGCCTCGGTCGAAGAAATCGTCGTGAAGGCTGCAACATTGCCGTTAACGAAGCAGCAGGTGGATGTTCTAACTTGATTTGAGTTAAACCAGATGGGCATTCCTTAGTTATCCATCTATGAACTGAATTCAACGGTGCTGCTTATCTGTTTTTAGGTCGAATCAACCATGGCGATGCAGAATTTGCAGCCACAGCTCAAGGCAATTCAGGCGAGATACACAGGCAATCAAGTTTGTCTTGTTTGGCTAGAACTTCAATCATGGATATACAATAGGGAGGTTTATGCTTTGGTTCCAGTTATATGTCTGCATAATGCTGTGATGTAGTACTGCTCATTTGTACAAGCAAGCTGGAGTCAATCCTCTAGCAGGTTTTTGCAATTTTTTTCCCTTTTCTTCCTAAACCAAGTTACCTCCGGCACATCTCATATTTTTAGTATTATTGCCTTCTGTAAGACATCTTTTGTTATTACTGACTTTTGAAAGATAATAAACCATATCAGCTGATCACATTTTCTATTATTTTTTCTGATTGATTGCCATTATTGCTATCACGAATTGCAAAACCAGTTAGCTTTTTACTGCACTTTCTTTTGTAATGCAGCGTTTTGATCTCAATGTTTTCTCTTCCAGGATGTTTGCTAACTTTGGCAACAATTCCAGTCTGGATTGGACTTTACCAAGCCCTGTCAAATGTAGCAAATGAGGTATGCCAGATCCTACTTCTTGCAGTTTGATCATTAAGAGTATTTTGGACTAAGTGGATTGAAATGTGATGCAATGTGTGATATGTGAAATGACAGTTTTAAAGGTTGGGGTTGAGGCCAAGACTAGAACCCTCAAATCCAACCCTTAAAGCAGTTTAAGGGTTGGCTTTGAGGGTTCTAGTCTTTGTCCCTATTTTTCAACCCTTAAAAGTGTCAAAAACTGGCACTTCTCAACCCTTAAAACTGCTATAAGGGTTTGAGGGTTTGAGGGTTCTACTAGTAATGCTCTAAGTGTTGTGCGCGGACACGAACCTTGCACCAAAGGTTAACCTTTCTCTAGTTCCTTTGAGACCGAAGGAATCTTGTTGGGCCATGCATGCAGGTGGTCTGCCAGGGCTGCATTAAAGATTTATTAGGGGTGTACACCAACCATCTGATACCGCGGGCGGGGTAGTACGTCGCCGTCCTGGATCTCACCGCAGAGAACTGTCACAAGCGCAATTCAATTAGCACCACACCGCGGCTGTACGTCAGGGTGCCGTCCAAGCTGCCGGTGCCTCCAGGACTCATCACTTCGCCGTTCGTGCTCCCCACAATTTAACTTTGCTAGCTCAGCTCACAGTAACCCACACAGCCGCATGCGAATACGACGCACAACCACCACGAGCGAGCACAATGGAGCAAGCGAGCAACGCGCATGCCGAGCTCAGCCTCGAGCTCACCCTGGCCGCCGCCGTGAGCGTGGCGCCAGCAGCGCCTCGCTTCTTCCTCTGCGCCTACTGCGACCGCCGGTTCCTCACCGCGCAGAGGCTCGGGGGCCACCAGAACGCGCACAAGCAAGAGCGCGCCCTTGCCAGGCTCCACCGCGATGCCGCTGCTGACATGCACGCCTCCCGGGCATGGAAGGCTGCTGCTAGGATGCCCGAGGGGCCCGAGGACGAGGTGCCGGCTGCGGGTGGCATGGCGCACAAGCGCGGCAGCAGCTGGCCGGAGCGTGACCAGGAGCTGGACTTGTCCCTCCGGCTGTAACCGGTCGGCCGATCGATCTCTGCTAAAATGGTTGATCCGCAACCCCTTATTTCGGTTGTAGGTACGTCACGGTCTAGCTACTTTGCGTGGAACCTTTGTTTCAAGCTCGTGTTGGGCATACTGTCAAAAAGAAACTCATGTGGGCAGGCATGGGTTTCATCGGCTCTTCTAAATTTATTTTTTTGAAGTCTTGAACTGAATCTCTAGACCTTGCCGCTCCTTGGGATGAAACAAAATTCCCAATTTCTCCGGCTAGTTTGTATGCATTTTTATGATAATTAGTTTTTCTTAAAAAATCAAGATATATACTATAAGGTTAAGCGTTTCCTTACCCGTTAGGAATCTAGAATAAGAACATCACAACAATTGAGGTGTTAATCAACACCGAATAGAAAAGTACTGCCTCCTCCGTTAGGCTAGCCGACGTTTTTTCTAGTGTTATTAATTTTAGGATGTATTACTTGTATTATATTTGTCAAATTGTCAATCTAAGGATACACTGAGGCCCAATAAATTGGAATGGAGATAGTACTACCGAGACTCCAATTTTTGAACCTCCAACTGCTTATACTCCCTCCGTTTCTTTTTACTCTGCATATAAGATTTGGTCAAAGTCAAACTACACAAAGTTTGACCAAATTTATATAAAAAATTATGAACATCTACAATACTAAAACTATATGGTATGAAAATACGTTTCATGATGCATCTGATAATATTGATTTCATATATTGAATGTTTATATTTTTTAATATAAAGTTAGTCAAACTCTACAAAGCTTGACTTTGACCAAACCTCATATGCGAACTAAAAAGAAACAGGAGGGAGTACTTAAAAAAATTAAAACTCAGACATTTCTCAACACAATATTCAACCTGTCTCCATTATGCAGTCTGGACAATCAATTGGGACGGGAAGGTATTTGAGAGGAAATAACCCCAACACCACAGCCAAGTAGTTGGGTTTACTTGCACGATAAATCTCCAACTTATTATAAATGGTGCTCAGATAAACACGGTCCCATAAGTAATTTCATTGGAATCTTGGTAAACGATACTTTGTTTCGAGCAAATGCTAAATAAATACTAACATTCCTATGAATTCCCTTTGTTACAAAAGGGGCATAAATTGCACAAAACGGTACCAAGTAACCTGGCGAGTTGCTCATTTTCTCCAGACCGATGGAATCTCGACAGCGCCTGGCCTTCCACGCATTTCATCTTTTTAGTGTTAAATATAATCTGCAGGTGTTAATACCACGTGTGCAAAACTAGCTAGGGCCTCAACCCCGGCTAGACCGCACCTCACGCTGGAGAACAGTGCCACGTGCAATTGGCACCACACCCCGCCGTCGCGTTGTGTGCCTGGCGTGTTGTCCTCTCTATATTTGAACCTAGCTAAGCTTACAGAACACACACACACACACAAACCATATACGAGCCAGGAGCAAGCACTATGGAACGAGCGAGCAACGACAGCGCACACGACGATGAGCTCAGCCTTGAGCTTACCCTGGCCGCCGAGGCGCCGGCGCCTGGCACACCGGACGGCTTCTTCCTCTGCGTCCACTGCGACCGCAAGTTCCGCGGCTCGCAGGCGCTCGGCGGCCACCAGAATGTGCACAAGCAAGAGCGTGCCGTCGCCAAGCGCCGGCGAGAAGCTGCCGCGGCAGCCACCCGCACACAGGAATCAAGGTCAAAGAAGGCGAGGAGGCATGCTGCCACTGCTACTCGGATGCCTGAGCCTGCAGAGGGAAAGCAGGGCGGGAGCTCGTCCATGTGTGGCGACGACGACGAGGTGGACTTGTCTCTCCGGCTATAAGCGATCCCTCCAACGATCTTCTAATATACGAGGATTTTTGTTATTTCCTACTAGGTAAGTCAGAATCTAGCTACTTTGGTTTGGAAAAATAATGTTTTGCCTTCTGGCTCCTATAGCAACAATTTGGTCACCCGTTTTCTTTCAATCTCATGTTGGGCGTGTGTTAGATTCATCGACTCTTCTAGTTGATTTTGTTTATAAGGTCTTGGCATTGAGTGCCCAAACCTTCCTGGTCCTTGAAATAACGCAAAATTCTTCATTTCACCGGTTTGTATGCCTTCACATGCTAATCACATTGCAGAAAAATCCAGATCTATGCAAATCTAAATCCTTATAGCCCATTAGGGAGATCTAATACTCCCTCTGTTTTTATTTACCCTGCATATTAGATCTGACTGAAATGAAACTTCATAAAGTTTGACCAAGTTTATAGAAAAAATTATGAACATTTACAATAGCAAATCTATATGACACTACTAGGAAAAGGCCTACTAATGGCGCACCTAATTTGGCCATTAATATACTAATGGTATATTAATGGCGCACCTCAGATGCGTCATTAGTATATACAACAGTGCGCCATTAGTATGCCTTCCAGGGGGCCATGTATACCCAGGTGCTTTGGCATACTAATGGCGCACAACAACAGGATGCGCCATTAGTAACTTCGGCATACTAATGGCGCACTGTTTAATGATGCGCCATTAGTATGCTTTGGCATACTAATGGTGCACTATGATGTGATGCGCCATTAGTATGAATATTAGGTTTTTTTTATTTTTTTATTTTCTGTTTTTTGCACAGGTTACAAAATGTATAATTGGACAAAATATAGACAGCACACATCAACAACAGATTCATCGAATACAATAGAAGATTAGTCTCTGAATACAATTCATCATTTTAGTCTCCGAATACAATTCATCATATTAGTCTCTGAATTGAAAAGACCGAACAAAGATAGAACATTATATTACAAGTCTCGAGACCGCGAGTTTGTCTTCACAGTACAAGTCGATATCGATCATCTAAACTACCATCACATAGAAGAGAGCTACGGTCATCATGATGTGCATCATCACGATGAAACTCGTCTTCATCTGGTTCCTCCAACGCTCCCTCCCCTCTCCCGCTAGATAGCGGGCGTATCTAGATTCGGCCTCGGCCCTAGTGGCGTACCCTTTGTAACTGTTACCGCTGAATCGGTGAACCTGTCTCCGACACTCCTCCCAGTCGTCGTGGACTCCGGGAACCTTACCCTTGTACACGACATACCACGGTATCGCTATGCAGTAGCCAAACGAAACGTTAGTACCAATTCACAGACAATACATAAGCAATATATAAGTATGCAACAGAACGATCGGAAGAGAAAATCAAGACATTAATAGAATCGATTACATCTAAGTTGAACGACTCTCGAAACCAAAGAGACATACTACAAGTTCATTAAAGTTTAATTACAACATGAGCCAATCGATGTTTCAGAACTAGACACAGCATCACTGCTTTCGACTCGACTCAAGGGACCGGAGCGTGGATGAAGCCGCCGTCTATCGTGGGAGTCATGAAACAACGGGCGTTGTCAGCCTGCATTTGTAGGATTGTGTCGATGTCATTGTTGGACGGTTGATTTCTGAGGTAGAACTGCCCCGAGGTACGAAGGACATCTTGATGGATGATTTCCGCAAACTCCGACTGGATGTGAAAGAATTCTTGTCTGATGTCCGCGTCCTGGATTGCCGACACGCTCGCGGCCCAATCTTTGAGTCTACTCGGTAGCAGAAGTTGATGATGGTCCCGTACGATCGCCCGCATGTGATGGATGGCGTAGTAGGCACCCTTCTGACCGTCAGGTGGCTACTTGACGCAGCAGAACGTCGTATTGTGGGAGAATACGTGCTTGCCGTACTTACGAATAGGCCTGGTGAAGGTGCCTCCAGATTTGACGTAGCCGGGGAGAACATCATCAAGAACCTTCTTGACATTTGTGTAGTCTACGTTCGACTGACGGTCCGGGTCGAAATACGTGGCCATGGAATATTTGGGGCTTAGGAGGATGAGCGTGCAATGTGTGTCACTGCAGAAAACACGGAATGTTAAAAGAAAAACGATCGAAATCTAAGAATTCATATGTTATGGGGCGGTTGAGGGGAGGACTTACTCTGGAAAGTAAGGCACGAGGAAGTTATCCTTATCTTGGTTTGCCAGAATGACGCCTTCGAGGTAAGAACTCGCGACTTGCCGGTCCCCAGCGCTGCCCAAGATCTTGGCACGCATGTAGAAGGGGTCGACTATCACGATGTCCGGGGTCTTGTCGCGAATGATCCGCATCTCCATACTCAGCGAAAATAGCCGAACGAAGGTGTAGTGCAGCGGATGAAGGTTCAACATAGCGTGGATGTCATCAACCGCAGGACGATCGTACCCCCGATGGAATTATCCACAAAGCCCTTGCCCTCTGGCACCTTGGCCGCGAAAACCGGGTATGCCACATCCTTCTCTCCAAGACGCCGCTTCTCCAAAGAAAGAACACTGTCATGCAAACTCCACATAGCACCGGTTGCAGCATCGAGCATATTTCTCGGTAGCATCGGCCTACCCGCCACATGCACCCTCCTCGAGATATCCTCAGGTGAAGGTGGCCCGTCCTGAGCACGGATCGTACTCGGTGCCGGCTGGCCCGCACCCTTGTTAGTCTTTCTTTTGCGTGCCTTCTTCTTCTCTTGTAATGGGACCGAGTTCTGCTCACAGACCGCCTTCTTGAGTGTGTTGGGGCTGATAATATTCCGCACCTCGCCTATCTGAGGCTCGGTGAAGTCGGCAGCTGGAGGCGTCTCCTGAGAGCTGAACGGCAGACGACGCCTATTGCAACTTGGCTTCTCCGTGGTACCAGCTAGATCGCGCACGTCTTTTGTTGGGTTGGGTTCTTGAGAAGGAGGCCCCATGAAGTCGCCACCGTACCCATGATCGGCAAAGTACTGATCGACGTTGGCAAATGTATCGTCGTCGTCGTCGTCGTTCTGATCCTGTGCCATATGCATGTTTGGATCCAGTGGCATAGGGATGTCCGGCACCGTTGCGGCGGTCTGCCATGGGGCCGACTTGGCGCCGGTACGACTGGCGGTGTTGTCTTTGGGGTGGTGTCCCCCGCCCCCAAACGAATCTGGCTCTTCGGCCAAAGCAGGGGCCAGCTCAGGCAGGCGTTGAGGGTCATCACGTCATCATCGTCGGCCCCGACGGGTCGAATCGGAGGTAACAACTCGTCGCAGCCTGGCAGCACCCGAACCAGTTGAACCCTAAACAAGTTGGGTGGCATCTGGGTACCGTGGAACAAGGGGTTGCCCGGTTGAACGATTTTGCCCTTGGCGACATCGACCAACTCGTTGTTCACGAAGTGCAGGAGAGTGCACGGAACGTCGGCGGCGCCCTGCGAAAACATGTAGGGCCTTAGGCATACCCAGTCAAAGGCAAGGAGATGAAGTCCTCGGCCGAGAGAGGCTTAATTAGTTACCGTGATGATGGCGTCGAGCTCGGCTAATGTCGAGGCACCGCCAACGGCGGGCGTGCAGTTGACGGAGGGGCCGCTTGCTGCAGAGGTGCCGGCCGGCGTACACCCGGGTGCATTAAGCTCCTGTGCCGGCGTCGGAGACACCAATGCCGCCTCCGTCGGAGACACCAATGGCCCCGCCATCGCGTTCTGCGAGTTGTTGGCCGTGAAACTAGGAATCGGGGGCGGCCCCTGTTGGCCGCCCGCAATCCACGCACTAATCCCCTGGATCAAGGTAGGCACAATGGCGGCGATCATCGCTCCGAGTTGTTGTTGCACTTTCTCTTGGACAATCTCCGGAATCCGCGCCACCTGTGCCCTGAGTTCTTGAACCTCGCGCGCCTGGCTTTCCGTGCTAGTCTTTTTCTCCTTTCGCCCACCAGTGTTATAGTATGACGACCATTTTGTCGACAAGCCTTTGCCGGCCACACGACCAGCTGATGTCGGCTTACTGAGCTTATCCTTGTTCTTCATTACATTCAACGCCCTATTTAGAGTGGTGTCCCAAGGGTTGCTCTTAGTCGACCCCGCGCTACTGCTTTCAGTCGCCTGCGGAAGGAATGTGAACCATTTAGAAATTTGGCTTCATTAATTAGAATGCAACCATATGGAGCTAATTACGCGGGAGTGTATTCCTTACCAGAACAAGCTCAAGCGCCCCGGGTCTTCGAATCCGTGGTAAGCTCCTTTGTTTTTGGGTCCTTCTTGTACCGGGCCCTGACAAAGTTCCTGGTCTGCTTGTCACCGTATTTATCGAAGAGGGGCGGTAGGCCTTGCTCGGCACGGTCCGCCTCCTCCTTGTCCCATATAGGCTCCGCCACTCTGTAACCGCCGGGACCGAGTGTGTGTTCCCCTAAGTTCAGCTCCCTCATTTCTTTCCCCCACTTACTTGATTCGGAGTTTGCGGTGCTCGAGCAATTGATCTTGAAGTCGTTGTAGTCATCTTCGGTGATCGAAGGATTTTTCTCCTTGATCTTCTCATAACTCTCACCTTTCTCGATCATTCTCTTCACATTGCTTTTCCAAGTAGACAGGGCCGTGCTCATCTTCGTGAGGGCAGCACTGTTCACTTTATTCCCTTTGAGGCTTGTGTTTTCAAATTCAGCGGGGAACTTGTATCATTCGTGCAGCTTCGTGAAGAGGAGGTTGCGCAAATTCCCTCGGTCAGGATGCCTGAGGTTCTCGGTGTTGATCGAGACGGTGCTCCGGAGAATGCACCCGAGCTAAGGCGAGTACCCCTTGACTATTCATTCGGGCGCCGTTGGATTCCCGTTGGAGTCCACTTCAGTAACTTCCTCCTTGAGGGTGCGGAGCACGGTCGGGTGCCGGTCCTTCCCTTGCCTCTTCGGTTGGCTGCCATCTGTGCGTGCGCCGCCATCATCAGTGGTGGCATCCTCGGCGGCACCATCAGTGGTGGCATCAGTGGGGTCATCCTCGGCGGTACCATAAGTGGTCTCAGGATCGGTGGGGAAGGCGGCGTCCTCATACAAGTGAGGTTGTTCCTCCATCTCCTGGGACAGCTCCCAGAATGCCTTGACGCCCGAACCCCCGGCCTCATCGTTGTTGGCCATGTTTCTCTCTAAATAGGAACAAAGTTTGGTCAAAAAGTTGGTTATTGTCAAGGAACAAGATCATGGTCTCATCATTTAGGGTTTGTCGACACCGAGGCATCCTAAAAGCTAAGCTTTTATCATTGAGGGTTTTTCGACGCCGAGGCACCCTAAAAGCCTAAGCTTTCATCATTTCGGTTTTTATCGACACCGAGGCACCCTAAAAGCCATGCATTAGTCACAAGTACGACGGGGCACTTGATCCTACTTAATTAACTACTAAGATACCCCGGCCCATGCATTAGTCACAAGTACCCCATATGTCCTATTTTTACCAAAGTCATGCTAAAATTCACGGAAAATTTCAGCATGACCTTTGCTGAAAATAGGACATATGGAGTACCCGAATTTGCCGGAACGGAAGTTAATCGACATTCCAGCAAACTCAAGGGCCTCTCGGGTGGACAAGGCAAAAAAGGCCTCCATCACAACATGGAAAATACATTGGCATGTGAAGAGGTGAAACAATATATTCATCTCCAAGCAGTATCATTCAACATTTTGGACAAACCACTACAAGCAATACTGGACCGTTTCTCCCCCGATACATCATAGCAACATTATTTGGGTACCTATATGGTATTAACATGCCATTCTCTGTCAACAGAAGTAGCACAAAATCATTCAAGTACCAGACAACTGACAGACATTGATCAACTGACAGAAGTAGCACATTCACCTATATGGTACTGACAGAGCTTTTTGGCCAACACTCATAACACTGATCAACATTTCTCTAACTCATACTACTTTACACTGATCAACTGTTCTAATGGAGAAGAGGAGGAACAGCTGAGGTGGCTACTCACATCTACTTCTGGTGGGTGCTGAGGTAGGACTTCTCGCAGTACTCGGAGGCGGAGTAGAGCTGCGGCCGCAGGTTCTTGAGCTCCTGCATCAAGCATGGCCACAACGCTCAGTTTATCTACCATAGACAGTTTAGCAGAAACAAAAGCAACACACACATGTCTATGAAGTATCTGAATTTTGCAACTTTATTGTGTCTGAAATAGCTTTACTCGATGGTGTACATGCAGATCTCAGTTTCAAACTGGAATAATTTACAAGCAGTTTCAAACTGGATACATATGACTGCCATTCTAAGATTAAAAGGAAGACACGAAGAACTTAATTAGATAAAGCAGTGTCAGCTTTCCTAAGACAAGTATCAGCAAAGCATACACAAAAAGTATCCAAAGCAATAAGCACCAAAACATTACTACACACAAAATATCCAGTCTACATACATATGCCTTCTAAATCTTCCATGCTTCTAAATGAAGGTCAAAATAGAATAATGCACACAGCATCGACACAATAATTATGGACCCATGTTTGTGGAAGCTCGATATACAGGAAGCAATGAAAGATTGTTTTAACTGAACCAAAAGAATGCTAGATGTGCATTCTAATTGAACCAAAAGATGCTGCTGCTGCTGCATATACGTACAAACAAACAGAAGCAAAACTAGGTGATGTGTAAGTAGACTATAATTTAGGGCAGCAAGTAATCACCAAAACAGAGGAGGCGTGCTAGGAGCAGATTGGTGCTAACCAAATCCAATGATTGGCGGTAAAGATCATTCATTGTTAATTGTTGATTTAGCAGCAGGAGCATGCTAGTAATCAAATCTACCGAGGAGGAGCTTATTTGGCAGCAAAGGATTGTCGTCCCATTCTACGAATCCAAACCGGAGCGAGCCTTTTTGTCCCCGTAAGTAAATATAGAAGACAAGAGCAGACCATCCTTTGCCTCTAAGGACGAGGTACTGGACTTGAATATCTCAAGAAGATAATAATAGTAATGTAGAAACAATGGAAGATAGAATATTTCTTGGAGGTGGTGAAAAAGCCAGCCAGACCAGAAACGCTGAAGTTAACTACACATACATGCATGCATACATAACACACACATATGTATATTCCCTGCCCTCCCATGTATAGTACGTAACAAGCATGGACCATTTCCATGATTATGCAGAAGAAGAGAAAGACCTGCAATCAGCTCGGATTGCATTTGTGGAGTTCATCAACTAAAGCAGAGCGAGGTACTGAACTTGCATCTTGAGAAAACGCAAATGTAGCAACAATTACAAGATAGATTATATATCTTGACCATATAGAGCAACAGCCAGCCAGACCAGCGATACCGAAAAGCTAACTACACGTGTGGGCGTGAGTTGCAAACCTGAAACTCTGAATTTCCGTTGCCAATACAAGTCTGAGTCTGAAACCTGAAACTCTTTGGTGTACCTACCTCCCCCCCAAATGGATCTCTTCCCTGTTGCCTGCAAAACTGAAAGTTAAGTGTTGGAATCAATCATCAAGACAAGACAACAAGCTGGAGATGAATGTGCAGTTTTGTGAAGAAGGAACTATAAAAGTTTGAGATTTGTGTCTCTGGTCTGAAGATATAAGTTGCAGCAGGCCTTGGAATGCGGCATGGACAATGTAAGCGTGAGAGGGAGGAACCCTAATGGATCTAAAAGAAGAAGAAGGAGGAGAACTTACTTGGGCTGATGAGGCGGCGGGGCAGCGGCGTCTGGGCGGCGTCGAGGCGGCGTCGAGGCGGCGGG
>NC_057812.1:724418093-724450740 GCF_018294505.1 Triticum aestivum | reverse complement strand
GATCTGGCGAGGTGGGATAGTGATCGAGATGGAGGGGGATCGAGATCGAGTGTCCATGAAATTTAAAAATATTCATGATAGTTCAAAAAGTGCCCATGAAATACAATCGAGAAATGAAGGCTACGATTTAAATACAATCGATCTTAGCTAGCTATCTGTTCACAATCTTCTTGCCCTTCTTTTTCGCAAATGGAGTTCTTCTGTGGAACGGACGTCCTTTAGGTAGGGTGGTCCTGCTTCTTCTTGTGGTGTATACTGCTACTTCATCATCGTCGTCATGTTCGATCCTCGGGTCGCCGTACTTGTCGAAGTCTTGCTCATTGGCTACTCCATCCATTCCAATGATCTTCCTTTTGCCTCTCCTCACGACAACACGACTGGGCTTTGACGGGTCGGTAATGAAGAAGCATTGGTCCACTTGGGAAGCTAGTACCCATGGCTCATTTTTCGCGGTGACGTTTGCGCCCGCGGTCTTGGATTTGGCTTCGAGTATAACCATGGTGGTGAAATACCGGTCTTCTTTTAGGACGCTCTTGGCCCATCTGACACGGAACATCGGGACCTTCTCTCCAGCGTAGCTCAGCTCCCAGATCTCCTCGATCCTTCCGTAGTATCTGTCCTTGTCGTTACCGGTGTAGGATTCCATCGTTACCCCGGAGTTCTGATAACCATCGCTTTTCATGTCCTTGGCCTCGGTGTAGAATGTGTAGCCGTTGATATCGTACGCCTCATAGGTCATCAGGTTGTGCTCGGCGCCCTGTGACAAGGCGAATATGAGTTGTTCTTCCGCGGAAGAATCCTCATGTAAAGGGTACGACAGAAGCTTCTTCTTGAACCAACGCGTGAAACATGAGTTGTGCTCTTTGAGTATATCTCCGTCCGTCCTCTGTTGGCCTCGGTCATTGTACGTCTTCTTAATAAAGGTTTTGTGCTCTACCACCCAAGGATCGACAACATCTATGTGTTGTAGCGCGACTAGGTTTGCTCTTTCAAAGTCCGCGAGTCGACCCTCGAAGTCGACATGCATTTCGCGAGGACCCTCACGGTGACCCCATCCAGCGAGCCTGCCGAGGTTCCTGTTGACGGGCAGACCAACGGGGTTCTCGATGCCTAGATAATTCGTGCAGTAGGAGATGCAGTCTTCGGTCAGAAAGCCCCTGGCTATGCTTCCCTCTGGACGAGACATGTTGCGAACGTATCCTTTGATGACACCATTCATCCTTTCGAACGGCATCATGCTTTTGCAATGGTCATTTCAGTGTCCTGCTTCGCCTCATCATCATCATCATCATCATTATCATATATAGCGTGAAGATCCTGCCTGATGCCCATTGATTTCAAGTCCGCCCTTGCTTTCGGCCCATCTTTGGTCCTCTCTGGCATGTTGAGCAGGGTACCAAGCAGACTCTCGCACACGTTCTTCGTGATATGCATGACATCAAGGCTGTGAGGCACACGGTGGATCTTCCAGTACGGCAAGTCCCAGAAAACAGACCTCGTTTTCCATACCTTCAGCAGCGGCTCTGGTGCCTTTCGCTTCTTTCCCGGCTCTGGCGCCTTTTGCTTCTTTCCCGGCAGTGGGCAGTCTTTCCAATTTTTCAACAGCTCGTCTATTTCCTCGCCGCTCCTCGTACGCGGGCGTCCTCGGGGTTCGGTTTCACCATCGAACAGATCCTTGCGTTTTCTCCACGGGTCATCATCGCGAAGCCACCTTCGATGTTCCATGAACACGGTTTTCAAAGACCCGGGATCTCTATCTAGCTGGCGATACGTTGTGTCATCCATGCACCTGACGCATCTAGAAAATCCGTGGACCACCTGCCCCGCGACATATCCGTAACCGAGATAGTCGTGCACCGTCATGAGCAGCTCGGCTCTCATAGGGAAATATTCTTTCTCTGCGGCGTCCCACGTATTGGCTGGCGTTTTCCACAGCGTGTCAAGCTCCTCTTTCAGCAGCCCCAGATGCAGATTGATGTCGTTCCCTGGTTGTTTCGGTCCTTCAATTAGCATACTCATGTGAATGTACTTCCTCTTCATGCACAACCAGGGGGGAAGGTTGTACATCCATACAAACACAGGCCAGGTGCTATGTGTGCTTCTCTGGCTGCCAAACGGATTGACTCCATCGGTGCTCGCGCCCAGCACGATGTTCCTTGGATCGTTCCCAAATTCTAGGTCTTCGAAGTTCAACGCTTGCCACTGGCTCGCATCCTTAGGGTGACTCAGCATCTTGTCTTTTTTATCTATCTCCGGATCATTTGCGTCATCTTCTCGCTTCTTCTCCTCCCTATCCGCGTGCCAACGCAGGAGCTTTGCTACCTTAGGGTCCGCGAAATACCGCTGCAGACGAGGAGTGATCGGAAAGTACCACACCACTTTTCGAGGAGCTTTCTTCCTCTTCTTGTATCGAGTGACGCTGCACACCGGACATATGGTAGACTCCGCGTGCTCGTCCCGATAAATGATGCAATTGTTCATGCACACATGGTATTTCACGTGCGGTAAATCCAGAGGACACACGATTTTCTTCGCCTCCTCCAAACTGGTCGGGCACTTGTTCCCCTTGGGAAGACGTTCGTGCCATAATGACATGTTCTCGTCGAAGCATGCGTCGGTCATTTTGTGTTTTACATTCATCTCCAGAGCCATGAGCGTTACTTTCAGGCGGGTATCCTCGGGCCTGCATCCTTCATACAATGGAGTAACCGCGTCTAACTCAAGTTGATCCATCTTGGCTTTCTCTCGGGCGGCAGCTCTTGCGTTATCCGTCTGCTTGAGAAGTAGCTCTTGAATATGAGGGTCCTGCACCCAGCCCATCGATGGTCCAGCGTCGTCTGCTTCGCCGGCATCATCATCTTCATGATCATGCCCGTCGTTTGCTCCGGCATCTTCCTCATCATCATGTCCTGCATCTTCTACATGATGACTGTGTACAGCATCACCGTCGTGATCATCTCCTGGGGATTCTTCGTCTTCTCGCCCACCCGAGCCGCGGTGGTTGTCTTGCTGCCCTTCCTCATTTCTTGCCCGCCCCCATGGACGACTTCGTAGTCATCTTCATCACCTTGCCACCGATAGCCATCCATGAAACCACGCAAGAGCAGGTGGTCCCGCACCTGCCCGGATTCCGGGTCCGCAATAAGGCTCTTCAGCTTGCATCTTCGACACGGACATCTTATCTCCGTCTCGTTCTTTTGAAGCATCTTGGCCTTCGCGGACCTTAAAAACCTATTCACGATGCCTTCGGTCATCATGCGGACCATGGTCGCCTGCGGGGTAGAGCAAAACAATATTTTAGAACCAAGAAAAAATTTGGCATGACTTTCCCTAAAAATAGGACAAAAAAGAATGCTTAATGCCAAAATTCTCGCTGAAACGGAAATAAATCAACATTCCGGCAAAATATTGGCAACTATCGCATTTCAAATACCGGTACACCTCCAAACACAAACACATATGCAACACCACAAACATATGCAACACCACGAACATACATAGATCTAGCTAGGCCATAAAAAGTGCATGTGCACATTGTTGTAGGGAGAACAACATAAATATAGCTTCCCCCCTTACTTACCTATCAAAACAAGGTAATTTAACCACTTAAATTGAATGAATCTATGGTGGAAATGAGGTGAAAAAGAGGAGGCACCCGAGACAAGGAGGAGGTGCAGAGAATGAAGTGGGGAGAAAGTGAGTGTGGGTAGGAGAGGCTGTCCAAAATATCTTGTTACTGCCCACTTACTAATGGCGCACCAACTCTAAATGCGCCATTAGTAATCCAGGTTACTAAAGGCGCACCTTCTGGTGATGCGCCATTAATAGTTTTGCAAAAAAAACATACTAATGGCGCACTGTCCTACAGTGCGCCATTACTAGTTTAAACTAGTAATGGTGCACGGTGGAACAGTGCGCCATTAGTAGTTTTGCAAAAAAGGGAATAAAAAATATAATAAAAAAAACAACATTAGTGGCGCACTTTCCGGCAGGTGCGCCATTACTAGTTACAACTAGTAATGGCGCACTGTGTCTGGATGCGCCATTAGTATGTTTGGACAGGCGCACTAGTTAAAAAAATTGATACTAATGGCGCACCCTGGGCCAGGTGCGCCATTAGTAGTTTCAACTCTAATGGCGTATCAGAAGGTGGTGCGTCATTAGTATATACTAATGGCGCACCGCTTGTCTGGTGCGCCATTAGTGTCAATCCCATCTATAGTCCTTTTTCTAGTAGTGTGATGTGAAAGTGTATTCAATAATGAATCTAATGGTATTGTTTTGCTATTATATATGTTAATATTTTTGTCTATAAACTTTGTCGAAGTTTACAAAGTTTGACTTTGACTAAAACTAATATACCGAGTAAATAAAAACGGAGGGAGTATAAAAACATCATGAAATTGGGGTGTAGCTCACCTCTGTTTTTGGACCTCCAACCGGTAAAACATATCTCAATCTATACAAACTAATGATCTTCTTTAATCTCATTTTTGTAGTCTCCAATGATAAATTGGAATGCAGGAGGTATTTGAATGGAAACGAGCCCAGACCTCAACCAAAAAGCGAACTCTTGAGAAAGTTATTTTTATTGCTTCAAATCCTGTTCCATGAATGGTGTCAAAGAAAATTAAAATATGCTATATATTAGTTTTATTGCTTCAAATCCTGTTCTCATTTTTGGGCAACATATTGAAGTATTCGCTCCTTTCCAATTTTGATGGCCTATCTCAAAAATCTGAATTTTCCAATTTGTAAGGGTCATTGTCTTGGGAACATGCAAACATAACTTTGTCCATGTTAAATTATTTCAACTTTTTGTTCCCAATGTATAATCAACCAATGCATGAAGGGTGAGAGGGCCATGCATGTAGCTTTAATCGGTTGCCTAGAACTTATGTATTCCTAAGTCCTCTTTGATTGATGATTTACAAGATGATCCTGTTTGTCATAGTCAAGAGGTGTGGAAAAACACCACATATCTGGGAGTCATGCTTTGTTTTTTTTGGAGGGCGGTCCTCCTTTGCTCCATTTACGAGGATAGGTAGCATACCTGCTATAACATTGAGGAAGATAAATGATAAAAGGCACCGCTTGACATGGGCTATATTTTTCGCCTGAAATAGGAACTAGCATCATTGTTGAAAGTTTTTTTAACAAGAATAACCCTCAGTATCTGCATCAAAGTGAAGCATACAACAATTTTACTAAATTATAAAGCAGAACGTGACAAAACAAGAACTTTGATCAACCCAGAGCCACCTTACTCGCAACCATGGTTGCTACACCTACGAACTTGATGATGTGCCCCAACCGCACGTCAACACACACCATATAATCCGGGGGTTTCACCAAGCCGCCCCTCGGCAAGCCGAGAGCACCAACCGGTCTTGCAGACCCTAAGTGCGCACCGCATACACACGCTCTAGAAACACCCACTGCCATATTCCGTAATCGCACCTTCAGGAGCGACCATAGCACAGACCAGCCAGGAGCAAGCACTATGGAACGAGCGAGCAACGACAGCGCACACGACGATGAGCTCAGCCCTGAGCTTACCCTGGCCGCTGAGGCGCCGGCGCCTGGCACACCAGACGACTTCTTCCTCTGCGTCCACTGCGACCGCAAGTTCCGCGGCTCGCAGGCGCTCGGCGGCCACCAGAACGCGCACAAGCAACAGCGTGCCGTCGCCAAGCGCCGGCGAGAAGCTGCCGCGGCAGCCACCCGCACACAGGAATCAAGGTCAAAGAAGGCGGGGAGGCATGCTGCTACTGCTACTCGGATGCCCGAGCCTGCAGAGGGAAAGCAGGGCTTGAGCTCGTCCATGTGTGGCGACGACGACGAGGTGGACTTGTCTCTCCGGCTATAAGCGATCCCTCCAACGATCTTCTAATATATGAGGATTTGTGTTATTTCCTGCTAGGTAAGTCAGAATCTAGCTACTTTGGTTTGGAAAAATAATGTTTTACCTTCTGGCTCCTATAGCAACAATTTGGTCACCCATTTTCTTTCAATCTCATGTTGGGCGTGTGTTAGATTCATCGGCTCTTCTAGTTGATTTTGTTTATAAGGTCTTGGCATTGAGTGCCCAAACCTTCCTGGTCCTTGAAATAACACAAAATTCTTCATTTCACCGGTTTGTATGCCTTCACATGCTAATCACATTGCAGAAAAATCCAGATCTATGCAAATCTAAATCTTTATAGCCCATTAGGGAGATCTAATACTCCCTCTGTTTTTATTTACCCTGCATATTAGATCTGACTGAAGTGAAACTTCATAAAGTTTGACCAAGTTTGTAGAAAAAATTATGAACATTTACAATAGCAAATCTATATGATGTGAAAGTGTATTCAATAATGAATCTAATGGTATTGATTTGCTATTATATATGTTAATATTTTTGTCTATAAACTTTGTCGAAGTTTACAAAGTTTGACTTTGACTAAAACTAATATACCGAGTAAATAAAAAACGGAGGGAGTATAAAAACATCATGAAATTGGGGTGTAGCTCACCTCTGTTTTTGGACCTCCAACCGGTAAAATATATCTCAATCTATACAAACTAATGATCTTCTTTAATCTCATTTTTGTAGTCTCCAACGATAAATTGGAATGCAGGAGGTATTTGAATGGAAACGAGCCCAGACCTCAACCAAAAAGCGAACTCTTGAGAAAGTTATTTTTATTGCTTCAAATCCTGTTCCATGAATGGTGTCAAAGAAAATTAAAATATGCTATATATTAGTTTTATTGCTTCAAATCCTGTTCTCATTTTTGGGCAACATATTGAAGTATTCGCTCCTTTCCAATTTTGATGGCCTATCTCAAAAATCTGAATTTTCCAATTTGTAAGGGTCATTGTGTTGGGAACATGCAAACATAACTTTGTCCATGTTAAATTATTTCAACTTTTTGTTCCCAATGTATAATCAACCAATGCATGAAGGGTGAGAGGGCCATGCATGTAGCTTTAATCGGTTGCCTAGAACTTATGTATTCCTAAGTCCTCTTTGATTGATGATTTACAAGATGATCTTGTTTGTCATAGTCAAGAGGTGTGGAAAAACACCACATATCTGGGAGTCCTGCTTTGTTTTTTTTGGAGGGCGGTCCTCCTTTGCTCCATTTACGAGGATAGGTAGCATACCTGCTATAACATTGAGGCAGATAAATGATAAAAGGCACCGCTTGACATGGGCTATATTTTTCTCCTGAAATAGGAACTAGCATCATTGTTGAAAGTTTTTTTAAGGAGAATAACCCTCAGTATCTGCATCAAAGTGAAGCATACAACAATTTTACTAAATTATAAAGCAGAACGTGACAAAACAAGAACTTTGACCAACCCAGAGCCACCTTACTCGCAACCATAGTTGCTACACCTACGAACTTGATGATGTGCCCCAACCGCACGTCAACACACACCATATAATCCGGGGGTTTCACCAAGCCGCCCCTCGGCAAGCCGAGAGCACCAACCGGTCTTGCAGACCCTAAGTGCACACCGCATACACACGCTCTAGAAACACCCACTGCCATATTCCGTGATCGCACCTTCAGGAGCGACCATAGCACAGACCAGCCAGGAGCAAGCACTATGGAACGAGCGAGCAACGACAGCGCACACGACGATGAGCTCAGCCTTGAGCTTACCCTCGCTGCCGAGGCGCCGACGCCTGGCACACCGGACGACTTCTTCCTCTGCGTCCACTGCGACCGCAAGTTCCGCGGCTCGCAGGCGCTCGGCGGCCACCAGAACGCGCAAAAGCAAGAGCGTGCCGTCGCCAAGCGCCGGCGAGAAGCTGCCGCGGCAGCCACCCGCACACAGGAATCAAGGTCAAAGAAGGCGGGGAGGCATGCTGCTACTGCTACTCGGATGCCCGAGCCTGCAGAGGGAAAGCAGGGCGGGAGCTCGTCCATGTGTGGCGACGACGACGAGGTGGACTTGTCTCTCCGGCTATAAGCGATCCCTCCAACGATTTCTAATATACGAGGATTTGTGTTATTTCCTGCTAGGTAAGTCAGAATCTAGCTACTTTGGTTTGGAAAAATAATGTTTTACCTTCTGGCTCCTATAGCAACAATTTGGTCACCCGTTTTCTTTCAATCTCATGTTGGGCGTGTGTTAGATTCATCGGCTCTTCTAGTTGATTTTGTTTATAAGGTCTTGGCATTGAGTGCCCAAACCTTCCTGGTCCTTGAAATAACACAAAATTCTTCATTTCACCGGTTTGTATGCCTTCACATGCTAATCACATTGCAGAAAAATCTAGATCTATGCAAATCTAATTCCTTATAGCCCATTAGGGAGATCTAATACTCCCTTTGTTTTTATTTACCCTGCATATTAGATATGACTGAAGTGAAACTTCATAAAGTTTCACCAAGTTTATAGAAAAAATTATGAACATTTACAATAGCAAATCTATATGATGTGAAAGTATATTCAATAATGAATCTAATGGTATTGATTTGCTATTATATATGTTAATATTTTTGTCTATAAACTTTGTCGAAGTTTACAAAGTTTGATTTTGACTAAAACTAATATACCGAGTAAATAAAAAACGGAGGGAGTATAAAAACATCATGAAATTGGGGTGTAGCTCACCTCTGTTTTTGGACCTCCAACCGGTAAAACATATCTCAATCTATACAAACTAATGATCTTCTTTAATCTCATTTTTGTAGTCTCCAACAATAAATTGGAATGCAGGAGGTATTTGAATGGAAACGAGCCCAGACCTCAACCAAAAAGCGAACTCTTGAGAAAGTTATTTTTATTTCTTCAAATCCTGTTCAATGAATGGTGTCAAAGAAAATTAAAATATGCTATATATTAGTTTTATTGCTTCAAATCCTGTTCTCATTTTTGGGCAACATATTGAAGTATTCGCTCCTTTCCAATTTTGATGGCCTATCTCAAAAATCTGAATTTTCCAATTTGTAAGGGTCATTGTGTTGGGAACATGCAAACATAACTTTGTCCATGTTAAATTATTTCAACTTTTTGTTCCCAATGTATAATCAACCAATGCATGAAGGGTGAGAGGGCCATGCATGTAGCTTTAATCGGTTGCCTAGAACTTATGTATTCCTAAGTCCTCTTTGATTGATGATTTACAAGATGATCCTGTTTGTCATAGTCAAGAGGTGTGGAAAAACACCACATATCTGGGAGTCCTGCTTTGTTTTTTTTGGAGGGCGGTCCTCCTTTGCTCCATTTACGAGGATAGGTAGCATACCTGCTATAACATTGAGGCAGATAAATGATAAAAGGCACCGCTTGACATGGGCTATATTTTTTGCCTGAAATAGGAACTAGCATCATTGTTGAAAGTTTTTGTTTAAGAAGAATAACCCTCAGTATCTGCATCAAAGTGAAGCATACAACAATTTTACTAAATTATAAAGCAGAACGTGACAAAACAAGAACTTTGATCAATCCAGAGCCACCTTACTCGCAACCATAATTGCTACACCTACGAACTTGATGATGTGCCCCAACCGCACGTCAACACACACCATATAATCCGGGGGTTTCACCAAGCCGCCCCTCGGCAAGCTGAGAGCACCAACCGGTCTTGCAGACCCTAAGTGCGCACCGCATACACACGCTCTAGAAACACCCACTGCCATATTCCGTGATCTCACCTTCAGGAGCGACCATAGCACAGACCAGCCAGGAGCAAGCACTATGGAACGAGCGAGCAACGACAGCGCACACGACGATGAGCTCAGCCTTGAGCTTACCCTGGCCGCCGAGGCGCCGGCGCCTGGCACACCGGACGACTTCTTCCTCTGCATCCACTGCTACCGCAAGTTCCGCGGCTCGCAGGCGCTCGGCGGCCACCAGAACGCGCACAAGCAAGAGCGTGCCATCGCCAAGCGCCGGCGAGAAGCTGCCGCGGCAGCCACCCGCACACAGGAATCAAGGTCAAAGAAGGCGGGGAGGCATGCTGCTACTGCTACTCGGATGCCCGAGCCTGCAGAGGGAAAGCAGGGCGGGAGCTCGTCCATGTGTGGCGACGACGACGAGGTGGACTTGTTTCTCCGGCTATAAGCGATCCCTCCAACGATCTTCTAATATACGAGGATTTGTGTTATTTCCTGCTAGGTAAGTCAGAATCTAGCTACTTTGGTTTGGAAAAATAATGTTTTACCTTCTGGCTCCTATAGCAACAATTTGGTCACCCGTTTTCTTTCAATCTCATGTTGGGCGTGTGTTAGATTCATCGGCTCTTCTAGTTGATTTTGTTTATAAGGTCTTGGCATTGAGTGCCCAAACCTTCCTGGTCCTTGAAATAACACAAAATTCTTCATTTCACCGGTTTGTATGCCTTCACATGCTAATCACATTGCAGAAAAATCCAGATCTATGCAAATCTAAATCCTTATAGCCCATTACGGAGATCTAATACTCCCTCTATTTTTATTTACCCTGCATATTAGATCTGACTGAAGTGAAACTTCATAAAGTTTGACCAAGTTTATAGAAAAAATTATGAACATTTACAATAGCAAATCTATATGATGTGAAAGTGTATTCAATAATGAATCTAATGGTATTGATTTGCTATTATATATGTTAATATTTTTGTCTATAAACTTTGTCGAAGTTTACAAAGTTTGACTTTGACTAAAACTAATATACCTAGTAAATAAAAAACGGAGGGAGTATAAAAACATCATGAAATTGGGGTGTAGCTCACCTCTGTTTTTGGACCTCCAACCGGTAAAACATATCTCAATCTATACAAACTAATGATCTTCTTTAATCTCATTTTTGTAGTCTCCAACGATAAATTGGAATGCAGGAGGTATTTGAATGGAAACGAGCCCAGACCTCAACCAAAAGGCGAACTCTTGAGAAAGTTATTTTTATTGCTTCAAATCCTGTTCCATGAATGGTGTCAAAGAAAATTAAAATATGCTATATATTAGTTTTATTGCTTCAAATCCTGTTCTCATTTTTGGGCAACATATTGAAGTATTCGCTCCTTTCCAATTTTGATGGCCTATCTCAAAAATCTGAATTTTCTAATTTGTAAGGGTCATTGTCTTGGGAACATGCAAACATAACTTTGTCCATGTTAAATTATTTCAACTTTTTGTTCCCAATGTATAATCAACCAATGCATGAAGGGTGAGAGGGCCATGCATGTAGCTTTAATCGGTTGCCTAGAACTTATGTATTCCTAAGTCCTCTTTGATTGATGATTTACAAGATGATCCTGTTTGTCATAGTCAAGAGGTGTGGAAAAACACCACATATCTGGGAGTCCTGCTTTGTTTTTTTTGGAGGGTGGTCCTCCTTTGCTCCATTTACGAGGATAGGTAGCATACCTGCTATAACATTGAGGCAGATAAATGATAAAAGGCACCGCTTGACATGGGCTATATTTTTCGCCTGAAATAGGAACTAGCATCATTGTTGAAAGTTTTTTTTAAGAAGAATAACCCTCAGTATCTGCATCAAAGTGAAGCATACAACAATTTTACTAAATTATAAAGCAGAACGTGACAAAACAAGAACTTTGACCAACCCAGAGCCACCTTACTCGCAACCATAGTTGCTACACCTACGAACTTGATGATGTGCCCCAACCGCACGTCAACACACACCATATAATCCGGGGGTTTCACCAAGCCGCCCCTCGGCAAGCCGAGAGCACCAACCGGTCTTGCAGACCCTAAGTGCGCACCGCATACACACGTTCTAGAAACACCCACTGCCATATTCCATGATCGCACCTTCAGGACCGACCATAGCACAGACCAACCAGGAGCAAGCACTATGGAACGAGCGAGCAACGACAGCGCACACGACGATGAGCTCAGCCTTGAGCTTACCCTGGCCGCCGAGGCGCCGGCGCATGGCACACCGGACGACTTCTTCCTCTGCGTCCACTGCGACCGCAAGTTCCGCGGCTCGCAGGCGCTCAGCAGCCACTAGAACGCGCACAAGCAAGAGCGTGCCGTCGCCAAGCGCCGGCGAGAAGCTGCCGCGGCAGCCACCCACACACAGGAATCAAGGTCAAAGAAGGCGGGGAGGCATGCTGCTACTGCTACTCGGATGCCCGAGCCTGCAGAGGGAAAGCAGGGCGGGAGCTCGTCCATGTGTGGCGACGACGACGAGGTGGACTTGTCTCTCCGGCTATAAGCGATCCCTCCAACGATCTTCTAATATACGAGGATTTGTGTTATTTCCTGCTAGGTAAGTCAGAATCTAGCTACTTTGGTTTGGAAAAATAATGTTTTACCTTCTGGCTCCTATAGCAACAATTTGGTCACCCGTTTTCTTTCAATCTCATGTTGAGCGTGTGTTAGATTCATCGGCTCTTCTAGTTGATTTTGTTTATAAGGTCTTGGCATTGAGTGCCCAAACCTTCCTGGTCCTTGAAATAACACAAAATTCTTCATTTCACCGGTTTGTATGCCTTCGCATGCTAATCACATTGCGGAAAAATCCAGATCTATGCAAATCTAAATCCTTATAGCCCATTAGGGAGATCTAATACTCCCTCTGTTTTTATTTACCCTGCATATTAGATCTGACTGAAGTGAAACTTCATAAAGTTTGACCAAGTTTATAGAAAAAATTATGAACATTTACAATAGCAAATCTATATGATGTGAAAGTGTATTCAATAATGAATCTAATGGTATTGATTTGCTATTATATATGTTAATATTTTTGTCTATAAACTTTGTCGAAGTTTACAAAGTTTGACTTTGACTACCGAGTAAATAAAAAACGGAGGGAGTATAAAAACATCATGAAATTGGGGTGTAGCTCACCTCTGTTTTTGGACCTCTAACCGGTAAAACATATCTCAATCTATACAAACTAATGATCTTCTTTAATCTCATTTTTGTAGTCTCCAACGATAAATTGGAATGCAGGAGGTATTTGAATGGAAACGAGCCCAGACCTCAACCAAAAAGAGAACTCTTGAGAAAGTTATTTTTATTGCTTCAAATCCTGTTCCATGAATGGTGTCAAAGAAAATTAAAATATGCTATATATTAGTTTTATTGCTTCAAATCCTGTTCTCATTTTTGGGCAACATATTGAAGTATTCGCTCCTTTCCAATTTTGATGGCCTATCTCAAAAATCTGAATTTTCCAATTTGTAAGGGTCATTGTCTTGGGAACATGCAAACATAACTTTGTCCATGTTAAATTATTTCAACTTTTTGTTCCCAATGTATAATCAACCAATGCATGAAGGGTGAGAGGGCCATGCATGTAGCTTTAATCGGTTGCCTAAAACTTATGTATTCCTAAGTCCTCTTTGATTGATGATTTACAAGATGATCCTGTTTGTCATAGTCAAGAGGTGTGGAAAAACACCACATATCTGGGAGTCCTGCTTTGTTTTTTTTGGAGGGTGGTCCTCCTTTGCTCCATTTACGAGGATAGGTAGCATACCTGCTATAACATTGAGGCAGATAAATGATACAAGGCACCGCTTGACATGGGCTATATTTTTCGCCTGAAATAGGAACTAGCATCATTGTTGAAAGTTTTTTTTAAGAAGAATAACCCTCAGTATCTGCATCAAAGTGAAGCATACAACAATTTTACTAAATTATAAAGCAGAACGTGACAAAACAAGAACTTTGACCAACCCAGAGCCACCTTACTCGCAACCATAGTTGCTACACCTACGAACTTGATGATGTGCCCCAACCGCACGTCAACACACACCATATAATCCGGGGGTTTCACCAAGCCGCCCCTCGGCAAGCCGAGAGCACCAACCGGTCTTGCAGACCCTAAGTGCGCACCGCATACACACGCTCTAGAAACACCCACTGCCATATTCCATGATCGCACCTTCAGGACCGACCATAGCACAGACCAACCAGGAGCAAGCACTATGGAACGAGCGAGCAACGACAGCGCACACGACGATGAGCTCAGCCTTGAGCTTACCCTGGTCGCCGAGGCGCCGGCGCATGGCACACCGGACGACTTCTTCCTCTGCGTCCACTGCGACCGCAAGTTCCGCGGCTCGCAGGCGCTCAGCGGCCACTAGAACGCGCACAAGCAAGAGCGTGCCGTCGCCAAGCGCCGGCGAGAAGCTGCCGCGGCAGCCACCCGCACACAGGAATCAAGGTCAAAGAAGGCGGGGAGGCATGCTGCTACTGCTACTCGGATGCCCGAGCCTGCAGAGGGAAAGCAGGGCGGGAGCTCATCCATGTGTGGCGACGATGACGAGGTGGACTTGTCTCTCCGGCTATAAGCGATCCCTCCAACGATCTTCTAATATACGAGGATTTGTGTTATTTCCTGCTAGGTAAGTCAGAATCTAGCTACTTTGGTTTGGAAAAATAATGTTTTACCTTCTGGCTCCTATAGCAACAATTTGGTCACCCGTTTTCTTTCAATCTCATGTTGAGCGTGTGTTAGATTCATCGGCTCTTCTAGTTGATTTTGTTTATAAGGTCTTGGCATTGAGTGCCCAAACCTTCCTGGTCCTTGAAATAACACAAAATTCTTCATTTCACCGGTTTGTATGCCTTCGCATGCTAATCACATTGCGGAAAAATCCAGATCTATGCAAATCTAAATCCTTATAGCCCATTAGGGAGATCTAATACTCCCTCTGTTTTTATTTACCCTGCATATTAGATCTGACTGAAGTGAAACTTCATAAAGTTTGACCAAGTTTATAGAAAAAATTATGAACATTTACAATAGCAAATCTATATGATGTGAAAGTGTATTCAATAATGAATCTAATGGTATTGATTTGCTATTATATATGTTAATATTTTTGTCTATAAACTTTGTCGAAGTTTACAAAGTTTGACTTTGACTAAAACTAATATACCGAGTAAATAAAAAACGGAGGGAGTATAAAAACATCATGAAATTGGGGTGTAGCTCACCTCTGTTTTTGGACCTCCAACCGGTAAAACATATCTCAATCTATACAAACTAATGATCTTCTTTAATCTCATTTTTGTAGTCTCCAACGATAAATTGGAATGCAGGAGGTATTTGAATGGAAACGAGCCCAGACCTCAACCAAAAGGCGAACTCTTGAGAAAGTTATTTTTATTGCTTCAAATCCTGTTCCATGAATGGTGTCAAAGAAAATTAAAATATGCTATATATTAGTTTTATTGCTTCAAATCCTGTTCTCATTTTTGGGCAACATATTGAAGTATTCGCTCCTTTCCAATTTTGATGGCCTATCTCAAAAATCTGAATTTTCTAATTTGTAAGGGTCATTGTCTTGGGAACATGCAAACATAACTTTGTCCATGTTAAATTATTTCAACTTTTTGTTCCCAATGTATAATCAACCAATGCATGAAGGGTGAGAGGGCCATGCATGTAGCTTTAATCGGTTGCCTAGAACTTATGTATTCCTAAGTCCTCTTTGATTGATGATTTACAAGATGATCCTGTTTGTCATAGTCAAGAGGTGTGGAAAAACACCACATATCTGGGAGTCCTGCTTTGTTTTTTTTGGAGGGTGGTCCTCCTTTGCTCCATTTACGAGGATAGGTAGCATACCTGCTATAACATTGAGGCAGATAAATGATAAAAGGCACCGCTTGACATGGGCTATATTTTTCGCCTGAAATAGGAACTAGCATCATTGTTGAAAGTTTTTTTTAAGAAGAATAACCCTCAGTATCTGCATCAAAGTGAAGCATACAACAATTTTACTAAATTATAAAGCAGAACGTGACAAAACAAGAACTTTGACCAACCCAGAGCCACCTTACTCGCAACCATAGTTGCTACACCTACGAACTTGATGATGTGCCCCAACCGCACGTCAACACACACCATATAATCCGGGGGTTTCACCAAGCCGCCCCTCGGCAAGCCGAGAGCACCAACCGGTCTTGCAGACCCTAAGTGCGCACCGCATACACACGTTCTAGAAACACCCACTGCCATATTCCATGATCGCACCTTCAGGACCGACCATAGCACAGACCAACCAGGAGCAAGCACTATGGAACGAGCGAGCAACGACAGCGCACACGACGATGAGCTCAGCCTTGAGCTTACCCTGGCCGCCGAGGCGCCGGCGCATGGCACACCGGACGACTTCTTCCTCTGCGTCCACTGCGACCGCAAGTTCCGCGGCTTGCAGGCGCTCAGCGGCCACTAGAACGCGCACAAGCAAGAGCGTGCCGTCGCCAAGCGCCGGCGAGAAGCTGCCGCGGCAGCCACCCGCACACAGGAATCAAGGTCAAAGAAGGCGGGGAGGCATGCTGCTACTGCTACTCGGATGCCCGAGCCTGCAGAGGGAAAGCAGGGCGGGAGCTCGTCCATGTGTGGCGACGACGACGAGGTGGACTTGTCTCTCCGGCTATAAGCGATCCCTCCAACGATCTTCTAATATACGAGGATTTGTGTTATTTCCTGCTAGGTAAGTCAGAATCTAGCTACTTTGGTTTGGAAAAATAATGTTTTACCTTCTGGCTCCTATAGCAACAATTTGGTCACCCGTTTTCTTTCAATCTCATGTTGAGCGTGTGTTAGATTCATCGGCTCTTCTAGTTGATTTTGTTTATAAGGTCTTGGCATTGAGTGCCCAAACCTTCCTGGTCCTTGAAATAACACAAAATTCTTCATTTCACCGGTTTGTATGCCTTCGCATGCTAATCACATTGCGGAAAAATCCAGATCTATGCAAATCTAAATCCTTATAGCCCATTAGGGAGATCTAATACTCCCTCTGTTTTTATTTACCCTGCATATTAGATCTGACTGAAGTGAAACTTCATAAAGTTTGACCAAGTTTATAGAAAAAATTATGAACATTTACAATAGCAAATCTATATGATGTGAAAGTGTATTCAATAATGAATCTAATGGTATTGATTTGCTATTATATATGTTAATATTTTTGTCTATAAACTTTGTCGAAGTTTACAAAGTTTGACTTTGACTACCGAGTAAATAAAAAACGGAGGGAGTATAAAAACATCATGAAATTGGGGTGTAGCTCACCTCTGTTTTTGGACCTCTAACCGGTAAAACATATCTCAATCTATACAAACTAATGATCTTCTTTAATCTCATTTTTGTAGTCTCCAACGATAAATTGGAATGCAGGAGGTATTTGAATGGAAACGAGCCCAGACCTCAACCAAAAAGCGAACTCTTGAGAAAGTTATTTTTATTGCTTCAAATCTTGTTCCATGAATGGTGTCAAAGAAAATTAAAATATGCTATATATTAGTTTTATTGCTTCAAATCCTGTTCTCATTTTTGGGCAACATATTGAAGTATTCGCTCCTTTCCAATTTTGATGGCCTATCTCAAAAATCTGAATTTTCCAATTTGTAAGGGTCATTGTCTTGGGAACATGCAAACATAACTTTGTCCATGTTAAATTATTTCAACTTTTTGTTCCCAATGTATAATCAACCAATGCATGAAGGGTGAGAGGGCCATGCATGTAGCTTTAATCGGTTGCCTAGAACTTATGTATTCCTAAGTCCTCTTTGATTGATGATTTACAAGATGATCCTGTTTGTCATAGTCAAGAGGTGTGGAAAAACACCACATATCTGGGAGTCCTGCTTTGTTTTTTTTTTTGAGGGCGGACCTCCTTTGCTCCATTTACGAGGATAGGTAGCATACCTGCTATAACATTGAGGCAGATAAATGATATAAGGCACCGCTTGACATGGGCTATATTTTTAGCCTGAAATAGGAACTAGCATCATTGTTGAAAGTTTTTTTTAAGAAGAATAACCCTTAGTATCTGCATCAAAGTGATGCATACAACAATTTTACTAAATTATAAAGCAGAACGTGACAAAACAAGAACTTTGATCAACCCAGAGCCACCTTACTCGCAACCATAGTTGCTACACCTACGAACTTGATGATGTGCCCCAACCGCACGTCAACACACACCATATAATCCGGGGGTCTCACCAAGCCGCCCCTCGGCAAGCCGAGAGCACCAACCGGTCTTGCAGACCCTAAGTGCGCACCGCATACACACGCTCTAGAAACACCCACTGCCATATTCCGTGATCGCACCTTCAGGAGCGACCATAGCATTCACCTTGCCAGGCTATATTGTCATCGACGCCACAACGATGCCCGACAGCGCCACCACCTGCGCATGTCCATCCACACGTGTCCGCGCTGAGGATTAGCTGTGCCACACTGCTGAGACCCGTCGTTGTTGCCACGGTAGAAGCAACACCGCGCCTCCTCTTGTCCCCTCCAGCCAACATCAGCTCCATTAAGATGCCCCCAAGAGGTAGAGCGGCCCGGAAGACCCCGTCAACATCTGATCCGGGAATCCCAGATTTAGCGTTTCCCACGGAGCAGATGGACCGAGGTGATGATGATTGCAACCGACGATGCCTTCGGCATGGGTACACCACCAAACGCGCCGCCATCATCTTCCATGATCAAGGTCGACACGGTTTTCACTGGCAGTCGTGCCATCCTGAACCCATAGTTGACTGGATCCGGGTGGATCCGCGCCGTGAAGACGAAAGCAGAGAGTCTCCAGCCGCCCCTCACTGTCCCCTCCACGTGCCACCGGCTGGCCGGGAGACAACCCGCACGTCACCGTCGACAACCGCACCACTAGCCCTCCCTGGCAACCCTATAGCACCGCCGCCACCACCCACTACCACACCGCCGCCACACGCCGTCGCCGGAGGCAAATACGCCATGCCGTCAGCGACCCAGATCTAGGGAGGTATCCCCGCGCCCACGTGTGCCCTGCATCACCCAAACCTGCACAGGAGGCAGAGAACCTCCGCCACCACCGTCGGCCATCAGGCTTTTCCCGGTGGCTTCCTCCAGCTGCGATGGAGGGAGGAAGGGAACTGGGGCTGCCTCGGTAGCTAGGGTTTGAGGGTCAGCCGGAGTCACCTAGGTGGGCGGTGAGACGGGGGCGTGAGTCCGCGGGGTCGAGCTTCAATTGATGACATTTATTTCAATGCATATTCTCTGTGGATAAAATTTTCACCCAAGGTTGTAAAATAATGGGAAACCCATCTCCGCTGAGCTTCCACTGGAAATACCAGTGGACTTTATCATCTGACTTTTCGAAATAGTTTCATAAGAAATAGTCTCAGAATGTGGTTTCTTATACAATTATACTTATCGCCTAGAGTGTAGTGTCAAAAAACGTCTTACAGTATGAGACAGAGGGACTACAAAATATATATAACCTATTAGGACCAAGGGCTTTGGACGGCATCGAGTGCCAAAAATGTACAAAACATGAATTTGTGTTACCTCCTGGTTTTGTCAAAACATGTACAAAACATGAATTTTTCCTGGGTGTGAGTGCCAACCTCTCGCAGACTCATTTTCAGTTATTTTTGCTGTATATTAAGCAAGTCAATGTGATTCAGTTGTCGTGTCAGAATTTAAAAACTCGCTAGATTCATTTTGAAAAAACATAATAAGTCAAATTATGCTTTGGAGTGTTACGTCAAATCTAGCACATAAAGGGCCACGAATAGTCGCCTGACAACATCAGAGTTGTTCACGATTAGTGGTGCCACAAGAGGGCATTACTGTTGCACAACCGTATGTCGATAAATGGTATTTGCACGAGAAGGTGACCTAAGCACTGATCGTCCACGTACGATTGGTTCTTGGAAAACACGCACAACAGACAAGGTCGCTATGGTTGAACCGTGTGGTTCAACTCTAACCATGCACTCCATCTTAGGAGACAGGGAGGGCATAGATGATCCATCTTGTACAGGTGATCTAGGGAGTCCGACATGAATCCGCACAGTAGGCGGCCCCACTCGCTCTCTCGTGTAGTACTATGGACGCTTCACGCAGCCTCAGCTAGTACCACCATATTTTGTTCTCTGAACGAATTAAATCCAAGCCACTTGCGCCTGTGAAGTAATTGCTGTTCACGGTTCACAGTTAGTGCTACCACAAGGACGCACAACTGTATATCGATAAATTGTATTTTCATGAGAAGGTGACCTATTTGCTGATCGTGCATGTGTTGATTCTTGTGAAACATGCACAACACACGAGATCGCCGTGATTGAATCGCGTGGTTGAACACTAATGGTGCCTCCGTAAGGAAATATACGAGTGTTTAGATCATTATTTTAATGATCTAAACACTCTTATATTTATTTTACAGATGGAGTAGGTAGGAGACAGGGGGCTATAGATGATCTATAGTATCTTGTACAGGAGATTCTGAATGGTAGGCGGCCCCACTCGCGCTCTGGTGTACTCTCGACGCTTCACGCAGCCTCAGCTTGCACCACCATATTTTTGTTTTCTCTGACAGATTGAAATCCAAGCCACTTGCGGCAGTGATCTGCTGGAGCAATTGTGACCGACCTAGCTGCAGCCTTTTTCAATTGCCGGGACCGTCATCCTGTACATGCCCGGCCTCAATTGCAGGGACCGTCATTCTGTACATGCCCGGCCGGCGGTCAGGATCAGGCCTATCCACTTGCAACGTCAGAGCGCCGGGGCCGGCCATCGTACGGGGAGATTCATGTTGCTAAAAATGGCCGTGGGTGTGTGTGGTGGAGCCTGCTGCTCTGCTACCATTGTACGGAGCGGATCCAACGAACCACAATACAATACTTGTGATGGACACTGTATATGTACACCCAGACTGCGACCACGTAACTACACGCCGTGCTGTCTGCTCGCACGCTCGACCAAGTTCATTTCCATCGCCAAGAAGGCGTGGCGCCAAGACCTAGAGCTGGGTGGCCGATGGGGTAGAAGCAGCGGAGTCACATTACCGTTGACGGACCGCTATGACCTCAGATGAGGTGGGGATAATGCGGAGCCGACGTGGTTCCTGCGAATGCAATTGCATCACTAAATATCATATCATTTCTACATACTCAGAACGCATACGTTCACCCCATGTGAGGGATTCCTTCGTTCCCAACGGCACGGCATGATAGTACAACTACCTACCACTGGTCTAGGCGAAGCAGTATCCGTTAACAATGATTCCGCCTTTCTTTATACGGACAATTTTAAAATACCAACTTTGTTTTAACATATATAACACAAAAAAGCCATCAAATTTTCCGAACCTCCGTCCAATTTTTGTCCCTTGGCGGCCCCACTCGCGCTTGCTCTCGTGAACTCTGGACGCTTCACCCAGCCTCGGCTCGCCCCACCATATTTGTTTTGGTCTCTGCACGAATTAAATCCACGCCATATGCAGCCTCTGCTGTCTACTGGAGGTAAGCAATTGTGACCGACCTATATATATGCAGGCTTTTTCAGTTGCTGTGACACAGTAATCGTATGCTTGCCCGGCCAGTGTTATCCACATGCAGCGCCAGCGCGTTGGGGGCCGGCCACCGTACCGGCGGCTGCGAGTCATGCATGCCGGACAAATCAAGGCCTGTCGCTGGGAGATTGACGTTGCTAAAAATGGACGTGGGTGGTGGAGCCTGCATCTTTCATATCATTGTATGGAGCAGCAGCTGATCCAACAAACGAACCCTATGATGTGTACAACAAACCACATTAGTTGTGATGGGTACTGTACACATATGTAGGCCCACACAGCGACAACGTACCTACACGCGGTGATGTCTTCTGAATGCATGCCTGGTGCGCGCGCGCACACACACACAAAAACGAAACTTTTACAACAAACTTGATTGCATGTCTGGTGTCCTACCACACGCAGTGGACCAGTGCGTGTGAAAAAGGGAAACAAAATCTCAAATGCAACCAGCCGGTCTTTCACGCACCGTCGGAGAGAGAAGGCATCGCGAATGATATTAGGAGGGAGCAAATCCAGCAGCGCTACCATAGAGGAGAGGAATCGTGCGTGCACGGGATAAACGAACCCTATGGCAGTCAGAATAAACTCTGAAGACCTCCGCCCCATGACGTCCCGCCCCCTCCACGGCGCAGCTCGTCGATATTACGGTGTTGACAGGTACACCAGCTTCTGAGGCGGATAAAACCATACTCTCCATCGCTGCACGAGCACTCTCGTCGTCGAGGGCCACCCTGATGACCGTTGTATACTAGTAGAAAATAGGGCTTTGGTCACAGGACAATATTCACATTAGTCTCGGTTCAGTCATGAACCGGGACTAATGTGAGCATTGGTCCCGGTTCGTGCGGCTAAGGCATTAGTCCCGGTTCACCTGAGCCCTTTAGTCTCGATTTGAGATACGAACCGAGACTAAAGGGTGCGATGCCCTTTAGTCCCGGTTTGTGTCTCAAACCGAGACTAAAGATTAGACCTTTAGTCCCGGTTTGAGACACGAATCAGGACTAATGGGTGTGATGCCCTTTAGTCCCGGTTTGTGTCTCAAACCGGGACTAAAGGTCCCATTTTCAAACTCCACACACACACACACACACAACATCCCCTGGATCGCCTTTTTTGTTTTGAAAAAATCAAAAAAAAAATGATAAAAACTTCAAAAAATAAAATCCTTCGAAAGGTAGTTATATTACTACATCTACTAGTTAGGAAAATTTAAAAACTTAAAATTGGACATGTTTTGCAAAAAATGTAGGGAAAATGTAAAACGGCTATAACTTTTGCATACGATGTCAGAAAAAAAGTATAATATATCAAAATGTTTAGAACGAAAATCCGCTTCCGATTTTGACTGCCTACGGCCTATTTGCAAATTTTTAGAATCCTCAAATTCTAAAAGGAAAAAAGTTATGGGCAAATTTCCGGTTTTTTTGTAATATCGTTAAATCTGGTCAAACTACTTATTCAAGAAGCATTAGTGTTATTAAATAATTATTCAAGAATATTAGTGTTACTAAATAATTGTTTCAGTTTTTTTGAATTTTTGTCAAATCTGGTCAAATTGTGGTCTAACAATGGTCAAACTATTTATTCAAGAAATATTATTTCGGTTTTTTTGAATTTTGGTCAAATCTGGTCAAACTGTGGTCAAACTATTTATTCAAGAAATATTAGTGTTACTAAATAATTATTGTTTTGTACAATAATAGTTCAAACTCAAACAGTGAATGACTTCATGCTCAAGCTAAACTCCCGAGGCTAATAGGATTGACATCTTACTATTGTCAGGAAAACAACAAGTGTAGACTTGGAAACAAAGGAGAATAGAACCCGAAAGTTAAGCGTGCTCGGGCTGGAGTAGTGAGAGGGATGGGTGACCGGTCGGGAAGTTAGATGATTTGGAATGATGAGGGGTGATTAGAGATTAGAGGTTAAATTGAGCAGTGATGAGGGTGGGTGATTAGAGATTAAATTATAAAATAATTCAGAAATTTGAAAATTGCGAAAAAATTCAAAAATAAATTACCTTTAGTCCCGATTGATGTTACCAAGTTAGATGATTTGGAATGATGAGGGGTGATTAGAGATTAGAGGTTAAATTGAGCAGTGATGAGGGTGGGTGATTAGAGATTAAATTATAAAATAATTCAGAAATTTGAAAATTGCGAAAAAATTCAAAAATAAATTACCTTTAGTCCCGATTGATGTTACCAACCGGGACTAAAGGTGGAGCTGGTGGAGCTCTAGCCAGCGGCCACGTGAAGGGCCTTTAGTCCGGTTCGTGTAAGAACCGCGACTAAAGGGGGGGAGGGGCTTTAGTAACGACCCTTTAGTCCCGGTTTGAAAACCGGGACTAAAGGCCCTTATGAACCGGGACTAATGACCCTTTTTCTACTAGTGGTAGGAGAGCTCATGTCATAGATAGCCACCCTTCTGACCGCTGCCTAGTAGCTCTCGTCGTTGGTGGACGCCCTCGTGGCTGCTACACAAGCGCTCTCATCGAAGGAGGATGACGTATCAACGACCGCGGCCACGCTCTTAGCCATTGCACGAGCATGCTCGTCGAAGACTACCGCCCTCCCAGCTGCTATACGAGCGACCTCGGCGAGCATGGCCGACCTCTCGGTCGCTAAACCAGCAACCTCGGCGAGGGAGGCTGCCCTCTGCGTCGTGGAACGAGCGATCTCGTTGAGGACGGCCGCCCTCTGGTCGAGTGGTGACGTCCTACTAGCATAGCGACTCGACGTCCCCGCACTGCGCGACTGCTACATAGAGGTAGCAGTAGTGTGGGTCTATCCAGCTCTGCTGCTAACTAGCTGCAGCAATTGTATGAATACCACGCTACTCCTACTCTATTACCCCACGTCACTGCTAAGATTTTCTATATTTTTTCTTCACCGTATTCATGCTGTATTTATACAAGTTTTATACAATAGCAACAAGCACATACATTGAAAATATATGAGACAAGAATGCCTCATCGTGGGCATCATCATCATTATCAAAGTGCTACAACATAGCTAGCCTCGTCATATCATCATCATCATCATCATAATGATCCAACACAAATGATGTCATCCCATCATCTCCAAATAGCGATACAAGTTATTACAAATCTCGAATACATGCAACCACTACAAAGATTTCGGACTATTGCTACAAAATTTATTGCTACAACTACATTTTGTGGCAATAAAATACAATATTACCACAAATTCTCCGGTTGTGGTAATAGGCCGTGCATACTGCCATAACTTAGTTTGGTCACGATAAATATTAACTTTGTTGCAATAGAGGCCTCATATTGCAATGAACCGTGTCGACGTTGCAATATGGTAGGGATATTGCGACAAACAAATTCCGTTGCGTGAGGGTAGTCATTTTGTTGTAACAGAGACTAGGTATTTCAACGAAATAACTATTTGTGGCAATATTCGGAAAGATATTGCAACATCGACTTGTCGTTGCATTAGCTACAAATATTGTTGCAATAAAGTGGCTACCTATTGCAACAAACCGCGGGCGTTGCAATATGGTAGTGATATTGCGACAAACTAATTCTGTTGCACGAGGCAATCATTTTGTTGTTATAGAGATTACTTATTTCAACAGAATAACTATTTATGGTAATATTCGGAAAGATATTGCAACATCGGTGTGACGTTGCAGTTACAAGTAAAACGATGGAAAAATATATTATTCTAATTTATGAAGTTCTTCCAACAACAAATGACCAATGAAGTTCTTCCAACAACGAATTCTCACACGCCCATCGTCTCAGTGAGCACATTTTAGGATCCTAAAACAATCACATGTGGATGGAATACAACAGTAACACGTCCACTTATCACCAAGTCATCTGGAACCACACGCCTAGGTATGTATACATTTTTTCCCTTTTTATATAGTAAATTAAAGAATAGGTTGTTTTTGACAAATCTGTGATATGCCAATAAGTAAATGTCAAAACTAAATTGGTTTGGTTGATAATTTACATGGTTGAATCTCTATGATTTTTGTGGAGGTTAGGCGAAACGAACCCCAACATTGAAATCCCTGTCAATTGTACCTCAAACTATGCAATCCCGGTCTAAAACGAACCCTAGGGTTGTTTGGAACACGGGGATTGTGTATGGTGCCCAAGATTGGTAGTGCGCCAAAAAAAAACTGGTCGAGCCCAGTCTGGCCCGGCAGGCTATCCACGTCGTGCAGTCTGTGAAGACCAGCAACCTACAGAGAACGCAAAAGAAAACAAAAATGCTCAACAATTATTAATATGTCAGTAGCAAGAATCGAACGGCAGTGCAGTACGTTGAAAGTTGTAGCCATTAACCACTACGTAAACTTCACTTTGTTGTACGCTGCTACAAAATTAGTACTATTTGACCCTTCTTTAGTTAACGGAAATGGAAAAAACTCTAAACATTCGAAATAGTTCACAAAAATAAAAAAAGATCATGAATATGGCAAAAAAATCACGACACCGTGGTTAACACTGCGGCTTAAAGTTCATAAATGTAGAAATCAACGATTTTCAAAAATCTCATCAATATTCAAAAAAAAGTTCACAGGTTTGGAAAAAATTTCATCTATTTAAAAAAATGTTCATGGATTCAAAAAAATTCAGAGATTCCAAAAAATCCACGAGCTTGGTAAAAAATTTCACAAATTGAAAAACATATTTAAAATAGTTTCACGCATTAGATAATTTTTACGTATTATATAAAAAAGAAACAAACATGAATTAAATATTTTTCACGGCTTATATAAAAAAGGGAAAAGTTTCCTGCATTAGATATTTTATAGCAGCGTAATAGAAAATGGGCCTGCCCAGCGTGGGGACGGGTGCACACCATGGTGAAGACTGCGGCTGAAAGTTCATATTTTTTTAAAACACTGATTTAGAAAAACTCATAAATTTTCAATAACAGTTCACAGGTTTGGAAAAAGTTCATCAGTTTTGAAAAAAAGTTTATGAATGGTGAAAAAACATGGATTTTGAAAAAGTTCAATGATTTTGAAAAAAAATCATGGATTCCGGAACAATTTCATGGATTCTAAAATGTCCACCAGATTTGTAAAAAGGTTCGCAAATTTTAAAAACAAGTTGAAAAAAGTTTCACACATTAGATATTTTTTCATGGATTATATAAAAAGAAAAAATAAAAAATCACGCATTAGATATTTTTTCACGGATTATATAAAAAAGAAAAAAGTTTCACGCATTAGATATTTTTTAGCAGTGTAACTTAAAAAAATGGGCCGACCCAGCGCGTCGTGGTCAAGACTGCCGCTTTCTCGCCCACTAGTGTAACTTAATTAGGATGGCTAAATTACATTTGAGTTTCATTTGATGGATATTTGCTATGAGAATTATAAATTTTATGAATCTACATATTATACATATGGTTTTGAATATTGTAACTGAATGCCTGTATTTTTTTTACAATTGCAATAGGCTATTACAACAACCCACTTTCGGTTGCCACATGTTAGCACCACGAAAAATTTAAATTGTTGCAATAGTTTTTTGCTACAAACATTTCACTCGTTTTGATACTTATTTATCACCACTAAAACTAGTATGTTGCAATTTCCTGTTACAACAACTGGAATATTTGTTGCCATAAGTTAATGCCACAAGTGTAGCGGTTCGTAGCAAAATGCCTAATGCCACGAGCAAAGATTGTTGCCATAGTTTATTGCCACAATTGACTATTGCGACGGAAGAGTATGGGCCACGAAACGAACATCGTTGGCATAGGTTGTTGCCACAAATGTCTATCGCCACAAGCTATCAGTCGCCATGATTTGTTACATGTTGCATCAAATCTATCTCCACAAAGCAAATTGTGGCATCAGGTGAGTGTTGCCACGAGAAAACATGTGGTAACTTCCCACATGGTTTTTGCAATAGCACACTTTATCGCCACGATTGCTTTTTTGTGGCAATAACCTACGACCATGTATCCAGTCGCAACGGCTACCAACGAATGTTGTCTCGTGGCAATAGGTACTTGTCGCCACAAATCAGCATGTATTGCGACGAACGATTTTGTTGCAATAGACCCGAATCCTTGTAGTGAACTACATTGTCACATGCACATGTTTCAACATCTATCTGAGCAATGATATACAAGAGAAGAGCGATCAAGATGAGCAAGAGTGGGATTTTGTAGTAGTTCTTGAGCCAGTTTAGATTCATCTCTTGTGCTAGCGTGAACGTCAAGTAACTAGATTTTGCTTCGCTTCTGCTTTGAAACCCTTTCTGGCTACCGCCCAAAAAGCGGTATGCTTGGGCCTGACACTCTGGCCACTCCCCGTACACTCCTGGAACCCTCGCTATGTACACAACATAGCACTTCACACCGAGGGAGCCGAGCCACCTCGCCCCCGACGCCCTAGAAAAAGGAAAAAAGGATACATATGCACGACAAATTAAGTGGCTGAAGAAATGGAAACGGCTGGAAAAAAAGAAAGTAAAAAATTGAATAGAAAAAGGAAACATAATTAAATGCGCAGACTAATTAGTTGGCGAAATAAAAGGAAACCGACAAAAAAAATGAAATGCCGCCCGCGACGTGCGTAGTAGCGGGGGCTCCATGCGCTTCCAACGGAGATCGGGTCGTTCGGATCTGTTCACAAATACCGAACATTAGGTCGTTAGATTTCTTGTTTATTAAAATGGATTATAGGCTGAAAGACAAGCAAAATAGATGAAATAATTGATTACAAGATCTTCCAAAATGTCCAATCAAATATGACATGTACAAGGTAAAGCAATGAGCATTACAAACCTCTTACATCCACTTGTGAACAGTACACACATCATGGTTAATCCACCCATTTCGAAGCAAAGCGCTACCAAAGAGTTAGCATTTTATTGTGTCCATTTATTACAAGTTTAATACACCGATAATAATAACACATGAAAAAAATCACAAATCTTGAATTATGTTTAGCCTTAATTCGCTTTTTACATATAAAAGTTGCAACAAATGCTTATACGGAAATATGATGAAATACGACATTGAATTTGAAAACTCATCTATAATAAGTTGTTTCAATCAAGGACAACAAGTGTACAGTAAAAAATGTTAAGAGATCAACCATCATGGCATGTCAAGTGGCAATGTGAGATCAAACTTTTCAGCATCCAAGATATACTATATGATCTAAATCGTTGTTGGTTTGACATGCAGGAGGAAAAACGAAGGTTCATGGCAAACTTGTTGGATCAACTTTGGCAAGATACATAAACCTTCTCAAAGCAGACCAGCGCCAACGATTTGCCATATGCTGTAACAATTTTTCACATATGTAGTATTCAAAAAAAATAATATCACATATGTAATACATCCATAATGTGACCCGGTGCATAGTTTCACATTTTTATTTACCGTTTTGAGGATGGACTATATTGTTTTTTGATGGAAAATGCAAGAAATCCATATGGTGGATAAGTACATGCAAATTATATTGCACGCTCCTTTGAAATTTTCCTTTGCCCCAAATTTTCATCATTTTTGGAACCGCATACCCCGAGGAGGTCTCGCGCGGTATATGGGCTAGCTGATTTTTTTTCTGTTTGTTCTATTCTTTTTCTTATTTTATTTTTATTTTATTCTTTTTCGTTAACTTTTTTAATAAATTGTAAACTTCAAAAAAATTGAACAATATTTTCAATATGAGAACATTTTTTAAATTTCTGAACTTCTTAAAAAATCAAGGACCATTTTAAAGATCATAAATTTTTTTTGAAATCCGAGAACATTTTTGAAACCCACGTCAACTTTCTTAATACGCGAAAAACTTCAAAATTCATGAATTTTTTCTCAAATTCAGGAATGTTTTTCAAATTAGTGAACATTTTTTGAAATACAGGAACAATCATCAAATGAACAAACTTTTTTTGGTATATAAGAACCATTTTCAATTTTTTGATTTTTTTTGAATATATCAATATTTTTTTGAAATTCATAAACAATTTTTAATTCATAAAATTTTTAAAATTCAGGAACAATTTTTAAATCCATGAAAATCTTATGAAATACAAGAAAAATTACAAATTCATGAAAATTTATTGAAATTTGGGAACATAATCTAAATTCGTTAAAAAATTTAGAAATAAAGGAACAATTTTTAAATTCATGAATATTTTCTAAAATACAGGTACATTATTCAAATTCACCAATATTTTCTAAAATGCAGGATTTTTACTGAAATTTATGATTTTTTTAATTGGGGAACAAATTTTAAATTCAGAAAATCCAGGAACAATTATCAAAATTTTAGACATTTTTGAATTCCAATAATTTTTCAAATACATGTTTTTTCAAATTCATTAAGATTTTTTCAAATCCGTTAAGAACTTTTCAAATCCTAAAACATTTTTCCAATTCATACGTATGTTAAAATTTTATTTTTAAATTTTTTAGAATTTTGAAAAGCCCAAACATACGTTTGGAAAACTAAAAAAAAGAAGAAAAGAGAACCAAATGCGTACCTCTCACCAATGGGCTGGCTCAAAACACATAACGTGGGAGGGGCTGTATACAGTGCCGTTTTAGCCAGTTGGCTAGCCAACGCTCATGCGCATGTTCTATTGCGCCGGCCCATCAAGCATGAGTGACCACTCTTGTCATTTTACCCATTGACTGTTGACTTTTAAAATCTTTAAAAAGATCATGAATTTGAAAACACACTCATGCATTAGCAAAACTAATGAATTTGAAAAAAATTCGCGAACTTGAAAAGTTTCATGAGTTTTTAAAGGCTCATTTATTTGAACAAAAGTTCCCAAAATTTGAAAACGAAATCAGGAATTTAAAAAATGTTCACACATTTAATTATTTTTGTGAATTTTGGAAAGTCATTGGTTTAATAAAATCATGAATTTTACTAAAAGTTCACGAATTTGAAGAAATTGACAAGAATGAAAAAAATGAGAAAAGAAAATGGAAAATGAAAAAAAATCCCAGTATGCAAGTATGCAAGAAGGAAAACAAAAGGAAAACACGAGTAAAATATCCCAGTATGCAAGAATGAAAACAAAAGAAAAACACGAGTAAAATATCCTCAAATGTTCACAAAACCAGCTAGAATAGAAACTCAATAATATGTTCTATATGAGCCGGCCCAGTATGCAAGTACTTGCTAGAGGGTGTGCACCTTTTACCAATCAAACTGTATTTCACGCTATAAACGCCAAATAGAAATTGGCTTTCCCTAGGTCGGGTAATAGGAGCTCCATATACATGGTGACCAAGAATCATGTCCACCAAGAGTTTGACCTGTCTTGTGAGCAGGCCCGGCACACCCGGTCCACACTTGCTTGGATGGGTCGTGTAAGAAACGCCAAGAATGATGGGAGATTAGTTAGGGGCCAGGTCCAAGTAACAGAGTATTCTAAAAAAAATCCTAAATAAAAGAGTATTCCACTGCCTCCGGGCCTTTTTACTCCGCATATAAGATTTGTCTGAAGTCAAACTACATAAATTTTGACCATATTTACATGAAAAAATAGCAACAACTACAAAACTAAAGTTATAGAATGTGATAATTAAATTCATGACGCATCCAGTGATATTGATTTCAAATTGTGAATATTGATATATTTTTCTCTAAAGTTGATTAAACTTTCCGAAGTTTGAATATAGACAAATCATATATGCAGGGTAAAACATTACCGGATGGAGTAAAAAGAAGTTTCAACACCACAAGCTAGCCAAGAAGATCGAGAAGGAAATGGAAAGTACAGACCACACCCGGGCAGTCCGAGCTCGTCGCTTCATCATTTAGGCTTGCCGAGTTGTCCTCTCCAGATTTGGATCAATTTAGCTAGCTCGCCTCACACACACAGGCAGCCATATACGATACGACAACAATGGAGCAAGCGGCCAGCAGCGCACAGGAGGATCTCAGCCTCGAGCTCACCCTGGCCTTTGCCATGTGCGTGGCGCCAGCCCCGCCCCGCCCGGGCTTCTTCCTGTGCGTCTACTGTGACCGCAAGTTCGGCAACGCGCAGGCACTCGGCGGTCACCAGAACGCGCATAAGCAAGAGCGCGCCGTCGCCAAGCTCCGCAGGGACGCGTGGAGGGCTGCTGCAATTTCTCGGATCTGCGGGGAGCCTGCTGTAAGCTCCGTGGCGTACAAGCGCGGCAGGAGCTCATCAGAGCGCGACCACGAGCTGGACTTGTCTCTCCGGCTGTAACCGGTTGCCAGATCGATCAAACCATTTCAGTATCCATGGTCTGCACCCCTTTCCGGCGCTAGGTATGTTAGAGTCTAGCTACAACCATTTGTTTCAAGGTCCTGCTGTGTATGCGTTGGATTCATGTCTGCCCTCTTGTAGTTTATTGGACATTTGTTTTCAAGGTCTAGACCTTCCTGGTTCTTGGATTGACACTATATTTCGCAAATCATCAGACTATATCTATATGATCTTGGCGGCTAATGACGTTGCCAGAAAAATCTGGATCTATATAAGTCTGAATGTTCACTTTAGGGGCATTTAGAAGACATTGTGAAACTAAGGACATTGGTCAACACCATGTTGATAAGTGCTCTTTCTATCCCATAATAAGCGTCACTGTTTTAGTACAACTTTACACGGAGTACTAGTTAGCTTCCATACAATTTTTTCGGACTACTATCCCTTCAAGACATCCTCTGAATACAATGTACGAATTTCTATGTATTTCTAGTGTTTGTTAAATAGTCTGCTTCTCGTGCTATTCAGCCTCCCTGAGGCAATAAATTGTAAAAAGTAATCTTATGACCCAAAAGTTGTTCGACACTCAAAAGAATCTTTAAATTAGCTTCCTACTCAAATCCGCCAAAGTGTATAATATCATTAACATGTCGAAGTATAGATAACTCGCACGAGGCTCCTCTGACATACTGCAGGGAGCAGTTGGGCCACTAGTATGTGGGCCCAGAAGTAGGTTGACCCACCTATCAGTGAGCAAACTGCACCCTGCAGTATGTCAGGGAGCTGAGTCCAGATAACTCGTCTTCCACACGATGCACAACACACCTCGAACTTGACTGTAAACCTTAGCACTATTGCAAAGATAGGTAGCATACCCGCATTAATAATAAACAAGATGGGGAGCAAAAAATGGATCTGTTGATGTAGCTTGAAAAAATAAATTAACATCATCGTTGACATTACTAGGTGCTTCCCTTTTGGATAAATATCGTTCATACAAGTTTGCCAGATATTGGAACCTTTATTGTAACTTTACAAAATCATAAGAAATAGTCTCGCAAAACACTTTCTTGTACTCTCGCCTTGTTTGTTTTGCTAAAAATCTCTAGTGACACAATCTCATAGAGTACAATCCTATACTGAGCTAGGGATATAGGAGGTGGCAAGGC
>NC_057812.1:724392832-724417895 GCF_018294505.1 Triticum aestivum | reverse complement strand
GTTGTTCTATTGCTCGACTTGGGGGTGGAGCAGGTGCTCAGGAACGGGTGAATCGTGGCAGTGATGATCAAGTCAAGGAGGAGAAGGCGACGGTGGCACTCAGGAGAAGAGACGCTTGGAGCTAGTCGACGAGGGAACTATGGTCCAATGTGCAAGCCCAAAATGCTGAAAGTGTGTACCATGTAAGTGCTACCACAGAGCATGAGAGATGTCTGCACGCATGTTTATGAGCATGTTTGTGGCACACATGCACGCGTGTGGTGTCAGGACATCAATGGTGGTGCCTGCTAGTGGTAACCGGTCTATCGGTAAGTGGCATTTCACTAGAATTCACTACCAACATGGTGTCATCCAACCCGGTTAGTGAACCCATCGGTGGCAAGTTGACCACACACTTGACAACACCATTGATGGGTTTTGACGATAAGTTCACCTGTTGCAAACATGTAGGTCAAATAATATTCGTGTTGATTCATGTTGAACAAGTCAGCATGGTTCATTGGTCGGGGCTAGACACGTCGGAGGGCAAGAACTAAACTCGCCCTAGTGATGCTTTTGGGTGTTCCTTCCGTCCCATTCGAAAAAGTACAACAACAAGTTTGATGGCAATGTCAAGCAGTCCACAATAGTGGTAGCATAAAAAGAAACAAGCAATTGTTTCCACCCGTCAGTGGCAAACCTCTCATGGTATGTCGTATTTTAACTTGAGTGACATGCACATTTGTTACACATGTTTTTTACATCATTCACAATGGCAAACCAGTTCACACACGGTCATAACTCGGGAATGCGACTTACGGATTTTTCCCCCACCAACTGGATCTACCGACCTCGTGTCATGTTCCTCCGTGTTCCTTCAAACTAACTCAATTCCTTTAGACATGACAATAATCGTCAAAGTTATCGACTACGGTAAATTCACATGTTCGTTGTGGTATACTCGAAGAGTTGCCCACTAGATATGGTTTTACATGCCTCGGTCGTAATCTTAAAAAAAAAGAGAGATTGAAACCAGCACCATATGCATTATTGTGATGCACACAACCATACATTTTCGACAGTATGTTCGTATGCAAGGGTGATCTGGATGAGATTTTGCGGCCGGGCTAGCTGCTGCGGGCAGCGCACGGCCTCCAGTCGTACATGGACACTTGTAATACGTACTACTGTTGAAGTCCAGGCAGCCTCTGACTCAGCTCAGCCATTTTTATTCCTTTGTTCATTACAATTAATGGTGACCGACCGGAGCTCAATGGTGCGCAGCATATCCAGGTACGGTCTCCAGCCTTAATATTGTAGCTGCTGCCTGAGACCATCGTAATCATATGCAAGGTCCAAATGACCCCCTGACAAGCTTGTCCATCACCAATCATGCTGGACGAACAAAGGCAGGTCCATAAAAGAAAGGAAGCACGTTGCTCAAAATGGCACACATCTACGGGAGGTCGATGTTGTTGGATGGATCAGCAGATCCATCTTCTCTCGAGGTACCGGGACGTGCCGCCGGCTGCAGTCGAGCTCGTGATAAGGGTACTCCATCGTCATGCTCCCCAATAACTGGAGACCGGTGAGGTTGTCGACAAGGCAAGACTTTACTCAGACTGCGGCGGCACGTTCATATAATCCCAAGCTTTCATTAGTGACATTCAGCGACCACCTAAATATATTTAACGACGATGAAAGGTTTCACCAATTAATAAGGACATGTTGTCGTTGTTACTATTTTCTCACTATTAATACGGAGAGGCTGCTATGCGTCCTCATTGCTTTCTCAACGACAGAGGTTATGATGATGCCTAGCGACCGCATTAGATTTTTAATGACCACAAGTCATGTCGATAAAAGTATTTTCTTAGCCGTGTGTGCACACCTTGTGAGTGCAACATAGCATAGATTGTGCGATAGGACAAAGAGAGAACTTGGTGAACTTCACATGGTGGTGGGCACCACTATGTTCTAACCTCCTAGCAGTATCTGTGTGTCACACCATCGGTTCTTTCCAACAACACGTCCAATTCAAAGAGAATCCCCGCATCTAAGGATGCGGTGTCAAGCGGCCGCCTATAGCTAGTGTTGATAATGTTTTAATTAGTAATTCGCCCGTCCTATTTACAGGTACACATTGTATTTTCGATCAAAATTATTCATAAACCTGACTAGAAAATATAAGTTATATGCTACAAATCTATTGTTCTGCCACATAACTTCTACTCCCTCATTCACAAATATATGATGTTTTGGATATTTCATATGGACTACATATAGACTGAAATGAATGAACAAACACAGTAAAATGTGTCTATATACATAAGATTCACAAAAAGTCGAAACATATTATATTTGTAAACAGCAAACTATTTTCTAGTTTAATGTGGTCAAAGTTTGACCCAAATTGCGAGGGGTGTCAATAAACTAGGACAAAGGAAGTAGTTTGACAATATTTTCACCATGTGGAGGTAGGTCTGGTCTGTTACAATTTTGGTTACCCGTGGATCGGTACTTGCTTGTGGATGGGGCCATAAAGGCCATTTGGATGACCCGCTAAAAAAGGATGATGAATTGTGTTACCTATAAGATCAATGCCAATAATGCATCCATCAACTCATTACAGACTACCATGTTATCAAGATCTAGTATTATAATCACTCATATAGGTTGGTTACTAAATTAGGTATTTGTTTCCCTTTGTCTTTTTTTTCCCTTTCATTTACTCTTTTCATGTAGGAGCACGTGTAGATGTTGGCTCTTGTATGAGAGTCCACTCCATCCCTTTTTTCTTATCCCCCATGTAGATAAAAGTGTCATTTAAGTAGGCTTATAGCTCTAAAATATACTTGTTCGAAGGGCATCTCGAATAGTTTGTTCGTATGGTTCTTGGTAAAATCTGGAACGTCATCGACCAACAACTTATCATACAACTACTCCAATAAGGTGTATCTAGTTTTGTCAAATGATAGTTAAAGAATGCACAAGGTTCCAAAGGTGACATGGAAAATGAGGAGAAATAGCAATACTGTGTGTTCAGGAATCAACAACATTTGCTCGGGCTGCAAGATACATTGGAAGAGAAGCCTTGCACATTATCCCAACTTACGTTTGGCAAACTACATAAATTCTATTTTGAGTAATTGTATGATAAGTTATTGGTCGATAACACCACTACTTTTACAAGTAAGCTAACCAGAAAACTGTTGGAGATGCCCTTAGTAGGTGTCAACGCCTTGTGACGTGGAGAACTAAGTAGTTAATTTCAATCACTACAAAAAAGTTACTCTTTGTAAAGGTTACCTAGGGATCCATGCATCAACTGCAAGATAATTGAATCCTCTCCTCGCTCGATATATGTCGCCCACAATAACTGCTTAATGTGGGACATTTTGTTTCTTAAAAAACTTAAGCTAAAAAAACTTTTAAATCAAGAGTCCAATTTATTAACCGGTTTAACCTTACTATCTTCTTTTTGTTTACAGGGCTCAATTGAAAAATCTCACCAACCAAGGTAGATGATGAGTACTATAATTTTTATAGTTTGTAAAAGCACTGAACTAATGCGTTTGTAAGAAATATGTTTACCAATGCAACAATTGCAATGCATGCATACATAAAGTACATGCAGTGCTCAATTTTCTTTTAATATTTGTATGCAATGATTTAATGCATCTTAAAATCTAAACATGTGATGGAAAACAACGAAATTAAGACTTATAAAATAGAAAAATTAAAATTTTGAGATAGCCCTATAAACCGAAAAAGAAGGAGTATATCATGATTTTGGTGCCGATGTTTTCAAAACTGTAGGCCTGGTGAACCCTGTTTGACAATTACTAATTATTCTAAAGTTATTCATCCACATGTACTATCTTATGAAAGGAAAGTACAGTCACATACACCTGCTTGTGCCCCGTAGGACATTGCAAGAGAGAGAAAAAAAAGCTGAGTCCCACAGAAAATATGGCCTCGTATGCATGTCTACAGTAACCCTGCAGAGAAGATTAACCCTCCCGTAATAGCCTGTGCGTGTTGCTTTATAATATAAAACAGGAAACCTTTTTTTGTCAAAAGCCCATGTGTGTAAACATACGTCCACATATGAGTTTTTTTAGACATATTGAATCTTGGCAGTCTGACCACATACAAAACCAAGGCCCGGGTGAGGACGCCGGCGGGGCCGTACGTCGCCCTCCGGGCCAGAGCTACCGCGGAGAACAGTGTGAAGGGCAATTAGCACCAGATGCAGGCCGGCCGTCCATGCTACCTCCACGATTCGCTTGGCCGTTTGAATGTATATCCCAAGCTCACGGTCACCCACACAGCCATATGCGAATACGACACACAACCAGCAGCACCAGCGAGCCCAATGGACCACGCACAGGACGAGCTGAGCCTCGAACTCACCCTGGCCGCCGCGGTCGTGGCGCCGGTGCCCGGCTTCTTCCTATGTGTCTACTGCCACCGCAAGTTCCGCACCTCGCAGGCGCTCGGCGGCCACCAAAACGCGCACAAGGAAGAGCGTGCCGCTAAGCGCCGCCGGGACACTGCAGCCCCGACTGCGCACGCTTGGAAGCCAGGGAGGTCTGTGGCCGCTCTATGGGTGTCCGAGGAGCCAGCAGCAGAAGGTGGCATGGCGCACAAGCGCAGCATGAGCTCGTCGGAGCGCGACCATGAGCTCGACTTGTCCCTCCGGCTATAATCGGTCCTCCGATCCATAGATCTCTGGAAGTATCCTTGCTCCGCACCTCTCTATTTCTGGTGCTAGGTACGTGGGTGTTTAGCTACTACTCCCTCCGATTCAAAATACGTGTCGTAGTTTTGAACTAAGGTTAGTTCAACCTCAGTTTAAAATTGTGACAATTATGGATCCGAGGGAATACTTGTCTCAAGCTCCTGTTGTGCATACAGTGGATTCATTGGCACTTCTATTTTGTTGGAATGTTTTCCAAGGTACTGGATTCCTAGAGACCTTCTTGATATTTGGGTTGACACAAAAAGTTCCCATTTCACCAGATTGTAATGACCTTGGTATTTGATTCTTTGCAAGAAAAATCTGGATCTATGTAAGTCTAATTGTTCAAGTTAAGATATTTAAAGGACCCTGTGAAAATAGGGACGTTATCCAACACGGTGTTGATTAAGTACACTAGTTAGCCTCCGTAAGATAGATTTTTAGACCTTCAGTGCGTTTCTAGTGCCTGTTACATGGTCTTTGAAAATGAATTGCAATTTGCACCCAAACATTTGGGTTTGCTCCAGCTTCTCGTCCTATTTGTCCTTACAGAGGCAAAAATTCTGTCAAGTTAACTTTAAGATATAAAAGCTGCACAAAGACAGATAAAATGAGCTTTAAATGAGCTGATTACTACAAATCCCCACAAAGAGTATAATGTAATCATCATAGCGGCCTATAGATTACACATCGTCCACAAGATGCACAACACGCCTTGAAATTGGCCATTCTCCTTAGCTCTGTTGCGAGGATAGCTAGTATATCCACAATAATTTTAAATAAGATGGGCGACAAAAGGGTTCTCTTTACGTAACCAATTTTTTCTTTACCTTAAAAAAACATCATTGTTGATAATACTCGACATTAATTTCCGGATAAAATTGTTCACTCAAGCTTGCGAGATAGGGAACCACCCTTTCCACATAGCTTGCTGGAGGAAAGACTGGCAGACATTATCATAAAGTAAAGAAATTCATAAGAAATAGTCGCAATATGTTATCTTGTAAGTGTGGTCTTTTTCGTTTTGCAAAAATGTCATGTGGAATAATCTCATAAAAGTATGAACCTATTCGGCTTAGGGCTCTAGGTGAAGGCATCAGCCAGTTCTTCGGATGAGAAACTGAAACACAAACACAATGTGTTAAAAATTACAGCAAGCGGCACTACCGAGAATGAGAAAGTGACAATCCACAACATACTCCCTCCGTTTCTTTTTACTCCCCGTACAAAACTTGGTTGAAGTCAAACAACACAAAGTTTGACCCAGTTTATGTAAAAAATATGAACATCTACAAAACGAAAACTATATACTACGAAAATACATTTCATGGTGCATCTCATAAGTCATAATATTGACTTCATATTGCAATTGCTGATATTTTTTAATATAAAATTAGTCAAACTTTATAAAGCTTAACTTTGACCAAATTTTATATGCAGACTAAAAAGAAATAAAGAGAGTACTAGTTAAGCTAGTTATTACATGCCAGCAAAGGTAAACTCCTTCCGCCCACAAGGAGGCTATATAGAGAGCAGTTTTCAAATTGCAGACTACAACTAAGAGCCGGGCAAACCGGGCTGAGCTAGACTACCGAAGCAAACATTTTCGCAAACTTCAGGAGGTTCGCCATCTTGTCAGCCGCCAAGTCGTAGCACACACCTGGTCTCCATCTGTGTGTGCTGTGCGGTAAATTTCACTTGCCACTTGTTCTACTAGTCTTACACCTAGCATATGAAGTTTTTCCTCTAGTTTTTTTCCTGCAAAATAGACAAATCCATGATCCAGTTACACATCTATCTCACCAGAATCATGGGATCATGTATTTTTTTCTGAATATAATATCGCTTTTGGATTTCCAGATAGAGCAAAACATCGCAGAAATTCCAACCAGGACTAGCTGCATGTCAGATTTCTGGAAAGCTTTGGCCCAATTACCAAATCAATCTTTCAAATTCAAAGGAGATCATCTCAAATTAAAAGCACATTTCAATAAACTCCATATGAGTCTGCCTGCAGAACAATCAAAAAATAAATGATTTATACGTTCTTCTATTCCACAAAACACACACTCTTTCTCACCTTTCCAACCCTTTTTCAGCTAATTGTCTTTAGTTAAAAACTTTTTCAACCCATTTTGATCTTAGCTGGAACTTTTACCTTCCACAAGAATTTCTGTGGATATCCCGGCCATATCAATTCTGATTAAAAACATGTAAAGAGATTTGACAAAAAAAAATTCTATCATTGGTTAACATCCACCTGGGCTTATCCTTGGCCCCAAACATTCTAACCACTTCACATCTACTCTCTCCGTCCTATAATGTAAAACTTTTTTTGACACTAGTGTAAATAATGTCATAGATTATGGGACGGAGGGAGTATCTTTCAGGATATTCCATAGATTCAAAGAGTCTGCAATGAGAGTTCTTCTGACAGTGAATTTAGCCCATCCTTGCTTTATGCTGAAGAAGTCAACATTGTTCATTGGCTGAGCCTAGACACATCGGAAGGCAAGAACTCCACTCACCAGCGTGATGGCTTGTTTTATTTACATTCAAAAACATTTTTGCCAGATTATGATTTTTACTGTTCATACAAGTCGTTGTGCGGTAAGGGTTTTTAACAGTGTGCAATAATCCATATCCATTCAATATTAGTGTGCAAACACCAAGCGGTCTCAATATGAGTGTGGTAGCATGAGAAGGTACTAACGACGAGCCCGTGAGCTGTAAACCTCTCACGGTAAAATGGTATTACTATACTTGGCAGCCTCTGACTCGGCTCAGCATGCCAATTTTTTCTCCTTTCTTTTTCACAATTAATGGAGACTGGCCGGTGCCCGGTGATGCCCAGCATATCCACGTAAGGCCTGCAGCCTTATATTGCATGGAGCTGCTGCCTTGCCATGATATGCAAGGTCCAAACGACTCCCTGCCCGGCTTGTCGTGGCCAATCATGCTATAGACAGCCACAGGCAGGTCCATAAAGGAAAAGAAGCACGTTGCTAAAAATGGCACCGAGCTCCCTCCGGTGACAGCTTCCCATTCATCTACGCTCAGATCGACCTGGTTGGATCAATGATTCCATCCAGCGGGCACCTAAATATTTTAATGACCACGAAATTAGTCGATGGTGATATAACCTGGTCATCGTTGTTATTTTCTCACAATATTGTTCCGTGGGGAATCTCACAATTAATGAGGACACAATATAACCTGAACTAAAATAGCCTAGACGTGAGGGAGAGTGTTGAAATAAATTGTCTGCCTCCCTCCATCAGTTCGGACTTTTGAATGAGTTGGCTGGAGCATGAATTCAATAGAGGACACACCGTCCATCTTAGGCTGGTCATAGTGGGGAGTAACTTAGAGTAGTAACATGTATATGTTACTAGCCTATGTTACTACCTTCATAGTGTGTGGTGTCATATGTGTAGTAACATAGATGTCTTCATTTATCACTATGTAGACTCATTTTGCATTGAAAAGCGCTATGTGATGGTAACATATTATGTTACTTTATTTGCCTTTCTCCTCATTAACTACTTGCCGCGTCATCATTTTTGCTTATGTGGCATCTATGTTACTCCTTAAGTTACTCCCACTATGACCAGCCTTATCCTGTCGCTACAAAAAACACGCCTGGAAGGGTGGCTGTCATTTGTTTTTAATGACGGGGCCTACAAAGACGGCTAACGACTGCCAGATTAATTGTGTTCATTAATTATGACTTTCAATGATCAGATCCCTATCGTCGCAACCACGACTGCTAACAACTACCAGATTAATATTGAGAGGATCTGCATCCAACACCGTGACGTGAAGCCTCTAGCTAACGTTGTACTTCCGGAGGACCATCGCAACGAAAAATATTTGGAAGCACTCCAAATTATCTCTTTTTACTGACAAAACAATAGGCATACTTTTTTTTGCGAGGAATATGTATGCATTCTTTATTACATTCAAATTAAAATAACAAAAGGAAAATTCAACTTGGTGGTTTATATCTGTGTAAATATGTTTAAAACATGTATATAGTCTTAAAATAACATCGGCAAACAACTTGAAGCCTATATATTCATAGGAGAATCATACTAATAACTTATTTATATGAACATGAAAGCGCGCCACCTCACCATACAATTATGAATGGGATAGGGCCCACCTCAAAATGCAATCATACATGAAAAAAAAGCCAACCACAACATTCAACTATGCATTAGAAAATATTTTCCATTCAAATATTCTACTTATATGCAATAAATATATTACAACTATCATATATATATATATATATATATATATATATATATATATATATATATATATATATATAGTAAATAGAGACTCCAAAGAAATTTGCATGTTAAACAAAAATTACCAACCATTCATCTGCTGGGGCGATTTATAACGGTGTAGATTAACCCATGTACTCTGTCTCATGGTCCGGTCCCACGTTAAACTGTTGGTCAAGAAATAGAACTCTCCATTTATAATTAAGAAAAAACAGAAATAATGAGTGGCTCAGTTGATGGGTCGCTGGTAAAAAAAATTGGTTGGGAAAATAAAAGCCAACACCGTTCAAACTCCAATCTATCCACTTCTACGTACATCATCTCTTTCTCTCCCCGTTAAAAAAAAAATCTTTCGTGAAGCAATCTTGCTCCATGGAATCTAGGTTGCCTCCCTCTCCCCTGTAGGAAACAAGTCCATTGTTTTTTTTTTTGGAACTCGGCCATTGTTCTCTCTTAAAGTGAAGCAAACAAGTCAGGGGCGGATCCAGGTGCTCTCAAACTCAAACTGAATCAAGAAAGTTGGTTGATGGATCCGGTGTGCTCATGGAGCTTATCCCATCAAAATCGCCTTCCTCATCATGATCAGATTTGTCTCCGACATTGATTTGTTTCGAATTTGTTTTCTCGACTAGAGGGTGACACCTGCTTTGCCGCACGGTCGTTGAGACATGAGTTAAGCATTCATTTTTGTCCGACATGATATTATGGTTGGTGGCTTCGTTGTGTGTTTCACATGAGTTAAGCTGATTTGTAATTGCACTGATGATTTTCCCTTTTTGTTGGCTTTGCTCTTGCTCGGTAGAGGCAATATCTATCTGTGAGGTGAACTAAATTGTTTTTGCGAGTGGTTGTGGTATTTTCATGTGTAACACACAAATCAATATAAGAGTGTCGCTTTCGCCTGGGATCGAATCCAAGCAAATCACACATGAGCGATCCACTCTATTATAGGTGGGTCCGCTAGCTCCCCAAAGCCTTGATGGACCAGGAGCCAACATTCCTAGAGAGCTCAGAATTTTATAAACGATATGACAAGGGGGAATAAAAACGAATATTCCAGCAAAAATATTTGAAAAATATATAATGTTCAAATCTGCCATTCAACATTCAGCAAACCTTCTGAACAAATAAAGAAATTGAACCAGCTATGCTCATCAATGAACAGGCAAGCCCGCTAGGAAAAGGTTTTAGACCTAGACCATGAAAACTAATAAAACTTACGAACTCAATCCAAATTTAAACTCTCCAGCCGAAACCAGCAAAAAACATTTTAAAACTTTGTATTAAACCCATTTGCTCCAAACGAAATAAGCCATTAATTTGAAGTAGACATCAACACATGAGCAAGCAGCTAAGAGCTCTTGACGTCCGTTAGTCCCTTGCAACAAGTAATTGTTGACATAGATTAGAGCTACTCAAACATGCCGACCCAAACTGTCCGCGGTGTCCGTTTGCATCCAAATTGACCAAAACACCGGCCATATGGGACAAACCAAGGCCAAAAGTTGTCTGCTTGATGTCCGTCTGGACTCATTTGCGACCCAAATTTATGCCTGATTTGCGTCCACGATTGGTGTCCGCCTCGGGCCTGCGTGTCGACCGCACAACTACTCCACGTGGCCGTAGTCAATGCATCCACCTAACCCGGACCCGCATGGTAGCGTCTAGAAGCCTCCAGCGTGCTCGTCCTTTTTAATGCAAGTGTGAAGGGGGGCAACCTCATCCACTTCTTCTCCCAGTCCACATCTCGCCACGCTCGCTCCCCTTGCCGTCATCTCCCTGCTGCCATCGCCCCGCCGGCTTCGAGGAGGCCCTTGCGCTGTTGGTTGCGGGGGAATAGCCCTACGCCCTGCCGCTGCCCTGCCCAAGGTTGAGCCCGAGCACACGCTGGTGCTCACGCTCACACCCACGCCCACGCCGCCCACAGAGACAAAGTCAGAGATAATGCGTGGACAGGCATCCTCCGCGAGTGGGTGATCACGCCAACCATCGCACTGGGTGCCACGCCGGAGCAAGAGGAGGCCTACCTGGAGCACTGGCGATAGCTCCACCTATCTGAGGAGCACGCCGACGGTGAGCACCGGATGCAGGCCAAGCACGAGCAGGAGGAGCGCCGTGCCCACTGGGCATGGAAGGTGGAGGGAAGAGTGCCATGAGCAGAAGAAGGAGGGGTGCGCGGGCCACGTCGCAATGCCACGACGGAGAAGACTTCGGAGGAGTTGACGCGGGTGGTGTGGGAGACCGCATTACCGTGGGCTGGGCCACTGCCAGCCTTCGTCGTCCTCACTGGCGCAACGATGGCGACGCCTAGGGCAGCGTGTTGGGTGGCTGGGAGGCACATTTATTAAGTTCTTTTATGTTTTATTATAGTTTAAGTGGACTTTGGCGAGCCATTAAAATTTTAATTATGTTTAAGTCAGACGCATGTTTAAAAAAAATGTTTCTATAAGTGGACGCGGAAAAAATGCATCGGCCACTATTGGACAATCCAGTAAAGAAAACTAGCTTTCCATTCACTTCTACTAATACGTTGCCATGTAGTAATCATTGGATAGAAAAAGCAACATGTTGCACGGGCTCGAGCGATACACCAAAGGTAGACCAACACTTCCTCTCTCTCTTTAACAGGGTTCACCATTTAACCAAAGTCCACGATCAACTAGAGGGCTTCATTTCATAGGAGCTTAGTAATTGTAGAGATGGTGTATACTTGAATTGACAGTCACGCTGCAAGGATCCGTTGGCAGGGGAAAAACGGGTGGGTGGCTTTTTGCAATGGTTAGGCCACAGTGCGACACCACCCATCATCCAGCCGCCAACACCCTTCACAGGTTGAACTGATAGTACTGCTAAATCGATCTTGCTCTGCGCTTCTGCCGACCCATCCGACATAATTGATGAAGGTTTCTCCAGCATATTTGATGTGTGTCCAGAAAGAAAAATTCATCGGTGGTGCGTGGCACAGTAAGTTAACAGATTAGATTCGTTCACGTCTACACCCCAGGTGCTTCTCCTTGAATATCTTCCGTTTTTCTCTGTTTCCATATGGATTCAAGCAACCTCCCGGCAAAAGCTAGATCTAGATTCATGTCTTCCAAGCAAGACTGAGTATCTCGATCGTGCTTTTACAAATCGGTCAGTCCACATAGCTGCGTTTGCATGATCCTTCAAGTTCTAAGTTTTGGACGAAAAAGATTAATAGATTTAGTGGCTTATTTGAATTCTAGAAACCTTACTTTTCAATCTGTCTAAATAATCCTGCCATATTGCTTTCAATATTTTTAGTTGCAGCTACAGTTTAGTTAGTAAAAATGTGTGTGATGTGATGTTTTCAGTTCTCAGTGGATGTGATAAAAGCTCTAACAAAGATATGTATCCTCAAGGATGATAAGAAAGGTATGGTATGGATCATGTTTTTAATTTTTCCATGTGAATACTTACATATATTTTCCTCTTCCAGTTGACCCTTTTACATATGTAGTCTGCCGAATAATACGTGTGCTCAGTCAAGCATTCTCAATGTCAATTGCAACATCTAACAGAGGTCCCCCGCAAAAAAAAAAAAACATCTAACAGAGGTCTGTGTCATGCATCGCAATAACATTACTATTACAGTCATGAGTATGGGCGAAACCAAGATACTAATGTAACACCTAAATTTACTTTATCGTGTGAACATACTACTTTATGTATTTTTAACATCCACAATTATTTATTCCTATTCAGTTCATTATATACATTGGTGTTGGCTGACAAGTGCCATTAGTTTATATTCACCTACTCAGATATACTGATATATCCAAACTGAAAAGATTAGAGGAGTTTGGAATACTATAGTTAATTGTTTACTCTGTATATTTTGACGAAAGGAGCTATCACAGGAATAAAATGAGTTCTAAAATGTATTATATTTAGAAACGGAGGGAGTATATGTCTGGCTTACATCTATATATATAGGTAGGATTTCACACACATGTACATTTTTTTCAAAAATATATGTAGGACTTCACACAACATACTCTACACGGAATCATCCCAAACTGTTACACCGAAAATAGTTCTCCGTTCTCCCTACATTCTAACAACTAAAGAATCGATCCACAAAAAGTATTACAAACAACCCCGGGCAAATCTATGTTTTTCTTACTAGCCCGTGCAGTGGCACGAGTTGACGACCAGTCAAATGTAATGAGTGATATGTGTTGTTAAATTTGTTTTCATTTTATGAACCCAAATTTTCATCAACCAATTCCAGAAACAACGAGTGGAGTATCCTCTATAATCTCACCATTTCTCAACCGCAAAGTTTTGAATATGAGTTAATTATGGTTAAAGTTGAAAAAAATGAATGATCTATTTTATTTAAATATTTACCTTAAATAATATTATGAAGCAAATCTAATTATCTCTTATTTTCTGCTGTAAATAACTTTACCCTCAAAATCAAATAAATGAATGGTCTATATAAGTGAGACTTTTGTATTTGTGAGCTCTTAAAAATCGCATATAGCACTAGTAAGCTACCCCATTTATATCAGTAGTTTTTTTTCATATAATTATAAGTATAAAATATTAACCCTCATAGTTAAATTAGTGAAGGATCACTTAAAATGAGAATTTATATTTGCATAAATCCTTTGAAAATTTGCATATACACTTACAATAATATTAGGAAACTAACCTAACTAAATCCTATGCTTTTGAAAATAAAACACTCAAAAATATCACATATATGTTTGTTTTTATTATTGCTCTTGATGTATCATATGTTGTTTCTCATCCCTTCTCTTTTAGTTGCATTATAACTAAATACTATTACATGTATAGATATTTTTTTCATTTTCATATATTTCTCTACAAAAAAGCAACAATTAAGATATTTTGACTAAAATGTGTTTTGAACAAAGCACAAGTATGCAACTACTAAATACAGTAAAACATTTAGTTCAATAATGTGTAATTCAAATTGTACTTGTTGTTTTTATTCGTAACTCTCACATTTAAAGGTGCCAAATTGTGTTCTTTGTTGATTATTGCCATGTTAAATATACATTTTATTTACAATTCTTATGAACACCCACTTAAAATTAAAATTTTACAGACCCATATCAAAAAGTCTGGGCCCATTACTTGCCACATATTTATAGGATAATTTGTGGAATAGTTGTTTTCATACATATCATATAAATGTTTATAAAACTTGTGAAAAATATCCAAATGAGAATGACAATGCTATGCATTCTATAAAGTATTTACCTTGCGGTAATGAACATGATTATTTCTTTAATTTTTTCATAATAAATTTAATGTTCACAAACTTTATTGGTTAAAAAAAGTACATCACATTAGCATTTATGAAAATATACTTTGCGAACAAAAACATGTATTGATGAAAAGGCATAAAATAAAAAAAAATAAAAAAAGATTATGAAATAAGAAAATAATAAACGCACACACATGCACACTAAAAAGAAAATATTTATAACGAAATCTATAAAACACATTAGACCTTGCCTTTTATTCCCCGCCGCTTTCGATTTTTTTTTTGCGAAAATGATTCAGATCTATTATCAAAGTTCAGCCAAGTACAAAGCATCTCGAACATAACAAAAATACATTGAGATTCCAAGACCCCGAAACAATCACTACTGTCGCCAGGACGCGCCCTTGACGTGTCGCTGGAGCCAGCTTGACCTTGTCAATGATAGCTGGGAAGTCTTTGTGCATGTGCCCCTAAGGACCAGTGCCCTGGAGATGTAGTCGTCGCTGTTGAACGTTTGCATAGATCTGAAGCACCTGACACAAAATCTCTCCACACGGTGAGAAACCCTAACCTCACCACCCGAAGAGACGACAGGAATCTGCACCGGAGCTCTATTGACTGCATCCATACGGACATACTCGAGGAGGATCGGAGCCTGGAAAACAAACTGCATCCATACGGAAGTAGAGCCGCTTTTGTATTCCTTGCCAAGAGCGGGAATAGGAGCACTGTTAGAGTGTGTACTCAGGACCTCAAGGATCGAGAATGCCCTATATTTTTTAGTTCGGAAAGGCCCTAAAACACTTTGTCAATCAAAAGCAAACAGATTATACACAAACAAAAGGGGGTTTTATACAGGTTCAGGCCACTACCTGAGCGTAAAACCCTACTTCCTGTTGGTACTGATATGAATGGGAAGAATTCAGGTGCTCTGGTGTTAAAAAGATGGTGGTTGGCGTGCGACTAGTGGTGATCAGGGTTCTAGTTAGATTGGTTGATTGCTCCTAAATCTAGTCTGGTTCTCTCGAGTGAACTTGCTATTAGATGCTTGATATGCTAGTGTATACTAGTGGGTGTGTACCTGTCCTTCCCCTCTGACCTCGGTCCTCCCATTATATAGGGCGGGGGCACCACATTGGTCGTAGACTCTCATTTGAACACAGAAATGGTAGGCGATGCGTGCAACTTGTTCTCTATACGCCCAATGGATGACCCGGCACTGCGAGGTGTCAGGTGCTTGAGTGCTCTAGCTTGACACAACGTGCTGCACCGGTCATCTTTGGTCTTCAGTCCCGCTAGAGTCTGGTTACATCGCCCGTCTTCCTTGGTCGCCATGACGAGATGAACCACCTTCTTAGACCTAACCAGTCTACGTCACGTAGCCCGTCTGGGCATTAAGTGCTCGGTCGCTGGAGTGTGCCGCAAGGGCTACCTGCCCTTGCTACGCATGTCCCATATGCTCGCGGCTATAGTCCCCGATTGTTTCACTGCTGGTCACCTGCCTCCTTGATGATCTTCTATGGTTGTTGTGGTCGTGGCAGCCGTGTATTCCTGTATTCTTTGTTGTGTCAACGGTAAATAAATTCTACTCCAAGTTTTTAGACTGATAAGATTATTTACAATGAGGCCCATTTACTAAGTATTAACGGTGCCTCTATTTTAAATACTCTGACAAGCACTCCTAAAGTCGGTGCGTCTGGGAAGCTCACCTAGTACCCTTTACACCAACATGCCATTGTTGCTGGAGGGACAAGTACGATGACGTCCCATTGGCACCGACTTGCAGACACAGATCTGTTGTGGCTATCTAGCCATGGAATGTGGAAAGAAAAGAGTTCACCTCGAGGAAATGGGCTGGCTGAAATAAAAGTATGGTTTTAGTGAATGAAAGCGGTCTGAAAAAAAAAATGCAAAGCCCTCTTTCAAGAAGAAACTTGCAAATCATTTTCCGCCAATAAAACTTGCAAATCGTAATAGCAATATCACAGACTTAGGCAGTGACGTGGTGAATTAATTAATCCAGAACTATAGAAAGGGCTATTCTTTGCAAATGTTAGTTAATGATCCCTTCCTAACTGCTGGACACATGAAGACTCACCTCGACTCAACACGCATTGGCATGTGATGTAAAGGTTTTCCGGGGTTTGCAAAAAAAAAAACTTCCAAACCATTGTCGGAATTATAACTAATTTTTTCACCTTGCGTTTTTCGAGTTGATGTCTAGAAAACTACTCCCTCCGTTCCTAAATATAGACCTTTTAGAGATTTCAATATGAACTACATATGGATGTATATAGATGTATTTTAGAGCGTAGATTCACTATTTTTGCCGTATGTAGTCGGTATTAGAATCTCTAAAAGGTCTTATATTTAGGAACAGGGGGAGTAGATGATATATGTTGACAAATATTTTTGAACTTACTTTTACGCTCAAGTGTACTTCCCATGTAATGCGTATAATATAAATGTGTGTAACATGTGTACTCCCATATGTACTCCCCGCAGCCTTTGACCATTTGGTATGAACGGCAAGCTATATCACAAAATATGTGTAACATGTGTACTCCCCAAGTCGTGTAAATGGCAAATAAATGGTGTCCGCAAGTCCTGTTTAGTTAACTTTACCTAGCTCCTTAGTTCATTTTCCTAGAAAAAAAACTTAAACTATTAGATTATATAATGGGTTTAAACGGGATTAAACGGGACCCGGTTGACATCGTGAAAGAACTACTACAGACGTTGTCTATTAAGTCCCCTCGTCGCTTGTGGACCGGGCAATCGCACAAAAAAGATAATCAGATCCCGCAAAAGACGGGATACGTGTTGTATGTGAAGGCCTCGTGTGCGCGGACACGAACCTTGCACCAGATGTTAACCTTTCCCTAGTTTCTTTGAGACCGAAGGAATCCTGTTGGGCCATGCATGCAGACAGTCTGCCAGGCCTGCATTAGGATTTATGGGCGTACACCAACCAGCTGATACCGCGGGTGGGGTCCGTACGTCTGCGCCCTGGACCTCACTGTAGACAACTGTCCCTAGCGCAATTCAATTAGCACCACACCCCTGCCGTCCAAGCTGCCTGTGCCTCCAGGACTCACTTGGCCATTTGTGCTCCCCAGATTTTAACATCGCTAGCTCAGCTCACACAGCCATATGCGAATACGACGCACAACCACCAGGAGCGAGTACAATGGAGCGAGCGAGCAACCCGGATGACGAGCTAAGCCTCGAGCTCACCCTGCCCGCCGCCGTGGGCGTGGCGCCAGCGGCGCCTCCCTTCTTCCTCTGCGCCTACTGCGACCGCAGGTTCCTCACCTTCCAGGGGCTCGGCGGCCACCAGTACCAGAACGCACACAAGCAAAAGCGCCCCGTTGGCAGGCTCCGCTGCAATGCCTCCACCGTTATCCGCGCCTCCCCGCCATCAAAGGCTGCTGCTCGGATGCCCGAGGGGCCCGAGGACAAGGTGCCTGATGTGGGTGGCATGGCGCACAAGCGCGGGCGCGCGGCAACACCTGGCATGGCTGAAGAACTTCATTATCTTCGTCCAGTTCATCGCCATTGCAGTGTTGTGAAGCTTGTGTGCTCAGTGTGATCGTGTGTAAGGTGTATTAGTAGTGGATAAGCTCACCAAGTAGGATACAAAATGACCATAACTCTATGCTCATATGTAACCAAACAACGTGCATCGTATGAGCAGAGATAATGCGACTAACCAAACACATGCGTAGAGACGTTGCTATGATGCAGAGAGAAATGATATGCAGGCAAGCAATCAACATGCATATGCAAGCAATCAACATGCATATGATGATTTTGCCTGCATATGCTCAATCAGGCCCTAGTGGAACAAGTATGCCAAGTGCCTAAAAATGATGCGAGCAACCAAACGCGCCCGTTAAGGATGGGAGCATATGGCCGAAAAGCTATCATATAGGCGTCAATTATGACTTTCATTTAAAAGTTTTGGATTATCTTGAAGAACTTTTAAGTGTTCCCTATGAAGATACACGATTCTGCACCGACTATCCATCATATATACACAAAAACACGAAGATGTTGGATTACTCCAACACATAGTTTATGCAAGGTGAATGGGGATGCTGCGCACAGTCCGCGGACACAGGTGTGATAAAGCTCCCCCGCTAATCTATGAAATAATTTCTTTGTTTAATCAACAAATTTGATGGTCGTGATTAGTCAGTGCATTCTCATATCTGGTTTATACACCCTCCATTCCTAAATATAAAGCTTTTTAGAGATTTCAATATTTACACTTTAAAAATGTCAATGTAAACCCGTTTGTAGTTCATACAGAAATCTCTAAATATAAAACGTTGGACTTCACACACACGTACCTTCTTTTTGCAAAAATATATGTAGGACTTCACATTCACACGTACTCTACATGGAAATCATCCCAAACTATTACACCAAACATAGTTCTCTATAATCCCTACATTCTAACAGCTAAAGAATTCATCCACAAAAGGTATTACACAGAGCCCTAGGTAATCTATGTTTTTCTTACTAGCCCGTGCAGTGGCACGAGTTGACAACTAGTCAAACATAATGAGTGATATGTATACTTAACTAGATAAATGCCCCCCGCGTTGCTGCGGGAAGTTATTGTGCAAAACTTTAAAAATTCATGATGTATATTCTAAAGGATAAATAAAGAGGTATGAAAGAAAATTTATTTTATCACCCAGGTGGGATGTTTTTGAGCTCACATAAATCACTATTACAAAATACTCCCTCCTTTCCGGTTATAGGGCTTATCTCAAAATTTTAGATTTCCCAATTTATATGTCTCAATTTGATTGTTTCCCATCACATATTCAGATTTCAAGGTACATTAAATCATTGCATGCGAGGATTAAGAGAAAGTTGACCAATGCATGTATTTTATTCATGCATGCATTGCAATTAATGCATTGGAAACACAATTTTGTGAAGAAAATGGGCACACTAATTGAGTGCTTTTGCAAACTACAAAAATTATTCCACCACTCATCATCTACCTTGATTGGTGAGATTTTTGAAATTGAGCCTATAAACCGGAAAGGATGTACTATATGAGAAGTCACTGTCATACTTAATGAAATTACAGGAAGCTTTACAAACCAGTGAAACAACTATAGTAAGATATGCAATCTGCAAAGCTTCATTCCAATTCCAACAATAATTAGATGTATGGTTATGGACAAAAATTAACATTGAGGACCATAAATTCTTTGGCACGCAAACACACGTACAACACCACATGAGGTAATGAGGATATTTTGGCAGACTTTGAATATACATGTATATAATACTAAAATGAATTTAAGTAAACTTGTTATAATGTACGAAGATAGATGCATACCCGGAAGAAAATTAGCTTCTCTTGCGGTGATGTGAAGTTTATTCTACTACAAACACATGCAAACAAAACAGGATTGCGAAATTTAAGTAAACTGAAGGGATTTGGTGCTAGTAGATAACTGATATCCATAAGAAAAACTTATTGAACTCCTTCTGTTCCGAAATTGCAAAACATGAGACTACTACATGAACGAATGAACTTGTTATCACTGATTCACTAGTAAAGGCCCATTAGTCCCGGTTCCAAAGGGCCTATAGTCCCGGTTCTGGAACCGGGACTAAAGGGTTGGTACTAACGCCTCCCCCCTTTAGTCTCGGTTCTGTTACGAACCGGGACTAAAGGCCCTCCACGTGGCCGCTGTCTGGAGCTTCACCTTTAGTCCCGGTTGGTAACACCAACCGGGACTAAAGAAAATTTTATTAAATTTTTATTTGTCGATTTTTTTAAAAAAATCCAATTTTCAAATTTCTGAATTATTTTACAGTTTAATCTCTAATCATCCCTCACCACTGCTCAATTTAACCTCTAATCTCTAATCACCCTCATCATTCCAAATCATCTAACTTCCCAGCCGGTCACCCATCCTCTCACTACTCCAGCCTGAGCACGCTTAACTTCCGGATTTTATCCCCCCTCGTTTCCAAGTCTGCACTTGTTGTTTTTCTAACAATAGTAACACTACAAGAAACATGTTAATACATGACGGTACTAGTCCGTCATGGATTACCCAGAAACTGTCATGTGTGCACATCCACGACGGATTACAAATCTGTCATGTATATCGTGGCATAATTTGCCACCGCACCTTCCATGACGGCTCTTGACCGTCATGGGTCTTCCACAGGCCCAAACTAGGCCCAAACCTTGGTGACGGAGCAAACCGTCATGGATTTTCATAATCTAGAAGCAACATAGAACTAGCATGGCATCCACGTGGATCTGACGTGGAGACCAGCATGGCCCATGTAGTAACCAGCCCAATTAGGGTTCTGGCACAATAATTTCAATCCTGCCAAACCCATTAGCTGTTTATTTTTGTCCTGCCCATTAGCTAGCCTATTTTTTGAGTATAACCTGTTAGCCCCTTCTCTAGTCAAGCTCGTTTTCTTGACGCAGTACAATTTATAACAAGAAAACCAAATTATGTTCATCCAAAAATAGCATTTGTATACATGACAGTACAAAACTTCCAACAATCTGGTCTGATTTCAAAGAACAAAGTTTAATATGAAGACATCACAAATCTAGAAAGCACGATAAGCATTTAAAAAATCAAGTAACATGACTTCCATGTAAAAATGCACCACTAGCTGATTTTAATCTCCGACGTTACACACCATCGCTTGCAGGCAGCTATTTGGACCAGAACTTCAATCTTCGGTAACACAAAACCTGCATAAAATCCAAAACACATACCAAAATTACAATAAGTAATAACAGTCAGCTGCTAAACGAATATAGAGTAATAATATTAGTTGATTTTCCAAGAAAGCATCCAAAGAGTAATAATATTAGTTGATTTTCCAAGCAAGCATCCGATGGACACACCACTACTACATTAAGGTACCATGAAAATGGGGGCAAAACAGATTAAAAAAACCAGAATATTTACAAGTTAAAAGTTTTGTCCTATAAATGTGAGATTTTATCATCCAAACATATAAAAGTCAACATCATTTCGAAACAAAGGATGGACAGATCATTTCATATTTATCAAGTACAACAAAAAGTCAAGTTTACATGTAGTGATAAGGATTAGCCAAAAAGTCAAGTTTATATTCATAGTTAACAAAACATGAAAATTGCAATACCGGAGGCATAGTTTCTTCATCAATTAAAGCTAATCTCTATCAATAAACTTTCTTTTTGCATGTAAAAAACACTCAAAGGCAAGAACATTTTAGGCAATTACATGATCCACGTAGTGATCTCATTATTCTAACAGTAGAATTCTTTACAAAGATAAAATATTCGCGAGCATAAGAGAACTTCAGTTAAGCACCTTAGAACAAAGATGAAACTAATGGTTCAAATTTAGTCTAATGCTTTCAGACCACAACCTTCACATCTAGATTAAGCACACTTATGAATTGTGAAGAACAGTAACATATGTTTGAAGAAAAAAATGCAAGCATTCCCTCATTTAGTGATTAGCCTTCATGGCATACAAGGTGCATAATTATCTCTGCCCACCCTTCAATATGAGATGGGATACAAGGCACAGTGGCACGCAATTGTATATGTTCCTCAAAGTCCAAAAATCACAAAGGGCTGCCATTGTTCAATTTACATGAATCAGCATAAAGAATTGAGAGAAAACAGCATAACAGATATACGAAACACATTTCCTTAGCATGTTTTTCTTCCTCCTAATTCAGCTACATATTTTCATTGTCAACACAGCTTTATTTAATGACAATAAATTAGTAAACCTAATTTCTCTATACTTTGTGACTAATAAAAACTATAGTTTGAAATTTTTATGCTGTATAATCGGCACTTGAAATTTTATACATGCCACTTCCTGATTATTGTCTTCACAATAAAATGAATCCAATGAAACATACTAAAAAGGGTACATGACAATGAACCAACTAAACTAGTATCATGTTAACAATGTAAACGTTAGTTAATTATATGCAAAAAAAATATTAACACAATTTTCTAAACCAACCAGTTTCTTCCTGTAAAGAGCCCTCACATGAAAACGTATAAAGTAAATAATTCAAGGGAATATACATAGATCTCGTTTTTTCTTTAGTTCTCATTCTATGCATAACATTTTATTTTAGCTTAGCACACCATTGATTAACAATTCTTTCCAGTATGCTTTGACTAATGACGTGGTGTGACTTAACACCAAAAAGTAGAGAATATGCTAGTAATAACACAGAAATTGTGAGACTGAACAAATGCACTATGTAGCAGGCCAAACAGTCCTAAATCTGGAGCAAAAATGATATATCAACTAATCTTAAAGAAAAACACACAATCTTCGCTTCCATCATCCCTTGAGATTGCAATCCTGTGTACACACATTTCCGGAAAGACAACAGTAGAAAATCCATTGCCTCTGCTATAATAAGCGAAAAAACTCGGCATCAATTAAACAGTTAGCTTGCAAACCCAAAGAAGAAAGGAAAACAGAAGGATTATTTATACCACTATATTAAGAACTCAGGTAAATTTAAATTAAATAAGACATCAACGCAATAATGAAGTTCGTTTCAAGAGTTTCACTATGTATTGTTACCTATTTGATCAAAACAAAAGAACTTAGACAAAGATTAGCATGCTAGAGAAACAATGAGTACAGTAGGATGTAGATGTGCTCTCATCCATGTTAGGATGTGAAACCTGAAGTAACAATTCCATTGTTTACATACAACACACCAGGCATTGTTTGCAACCATATGAATACAAAACTTAAAGATTAAATCAGATACAGAGAAGAATAAGGGAGGAATAACCCACTATCCCAGTGACAGCAAAAGACAAAGAGTGCCAAACAGAGGAAGAAATCAATACAATCACCCTCGTCTCGCAAGCCAGCCATAGATAGATGTGCAGTGCCAAATATTACTGTGATTGTTTTGTACAGATGTGCAGTGCAACATTGATATCACAACATCCATAAAATTTACCTGTTGCCCTTGAGGGTGTGTGGCTTCCTGGCAACAGCAGTGAATACAGGAGAGTCGATTTAATTTCGGCCTTGGGAGGCAAGAGTGCAAGAACAGGCAGAAGGTGGCGTGCAGTTTTTTTTTTCTTTATTTTTAGGCGGGAGGACAACCCGTTTATCCAAGGATGATGAATTAATCGCTAGTCTATGAGGAAACCACGACCAGCTTGGAACTCAATTAATGAATTAAATAGAGTTGGTTAAGAACCTGCAGGTTTAATTCCCATTACTGGATTTCTTGCACTGTCGTACTAATAGCCAACAACATTTCCATCTAGTGAAGATTGAAGTTGCGACATTGGACAAATCCCACAGCCAACATACAGCAATGGAATCCAAACAAAAGTATAAAGCTGTACCCTAAAATACATCTGGAACTCAAGTACAAGCAAGCCATTTGCCAAGCTGCACTCACCATCTGATGAAATAGATGCGGCCGGTGCCGTCGTCGAGTGTGAAGGACACGTCCATGTTCCGCTCAGGCTTGCCGCTGACCATCCCCACGATACTGACCTGCAGATCCCCCAACCCAAATAAGAAAGTGTGTAATAACTCAAACCATATGAACAAATAGATGAGGAGAAGCGTGTGGGGGTAGGGTGATTCCTCACTCATGTTGGCTCGCTGCTGGATGGAGCTGGATCTGTGCCCGCCCCCGGATGAAGCTGGATCCGCGCCCGCCGCCGGATGGAGCTGGATCCGCGCCCGTCGCCAGCGACCTCGGGGACTATGAAACCCGACAGTCGGTACCGCCGCCGCCACTGCTGCCTCAGCTCGAACGACACTGGGCCGACCTATCTCGAGGACGCGATCTGGATGGGGAGGGGCATGGCGTGGGATAGATGGGGAAGCAAACAGCTTGGGATAGATGGGGAAGCGAACAACCCGGGATAGATGGGGAGGGGACCGACGCGGGGTGGTTCAGCGCCGGCGCCGCCGGTACCGACCTAGAGCGACGCGAGGAGCATAGAGTGGCGGCGGCTGATGGTTCGTGCAGGAGATGGGAGAAGGGGGAGGGGAATGAGGGTTAAAATGGGCGGGTCTCCATCGCAAAGAAATGGGCGGTCTCAAAAATTTTGACTCCCCGCACCGGCAACTTAAAACTTTGTTTCTCGCGCGCGCGCTCCATAAGTTTTGGTTTATCTTTTCTTGTATTTATGTTGTTGACTACATGTGACTAACATGTGGGTCACATATATGACATATCAGCAGGAGTTATCCATGACGGTCCAATACAGCATAAACAAAAAAAACACTAAGCCCGACTAGGCCCAAGTGTTTGATCCATGACGGTTTCTGTGACGGTTCCTCGATGTCCATCACAAAAGGGCTACCGTTCTGGATCCCATTTACATCTTCTTGGTCCATGACGGTTTACGAAGACGTCACCAGAAATCCGTCATGAATTAACAGATTTCTTTTAAGATGTCAAGCCTATTAATCCGAGTTTAGCGTGAGCATGAAGTCACACGTTTCACTGTTTGAGTTTGAAACTATTATTGTAAAAAAAATTATTTAGTAACACTAATATTTTTTGAATAAGTAGTTTGACCAGATTTGACCAAAATTTAAAAAATGAAATAATTATTTAGTAACACTAATATTCTTGAATAATTATTTAAGAATATGAGGATTCTAAAAATTTGCAAACATGTCCAAATTTAAGTTTCTTAATTTTCCTAACTATTAGATGTGTTAATATAACTACGTCTTGAAGGATTTTATTTTTTGAAGT
>NC_057812.1:724379054-724392643 GCF_018294505.1 Triticum aestivum | reverse complement strand
ACTAAAGGGCACCGCACGCTTTAGTCTCGATTTGTATCTCAAACCGGGAATAAAGGTCTAATCTTTACTCCCGGTTTGAGACATTAACGAGGACTAAAGGGTGCAATGCCCTTTAGTCCCGCTTCATGTCTCAAACCATGATTAAAGGGCACATTTGAACCGGGACTAATGCCTTTAGGCGCTCAAACCGGGACTAATGCTCACATTAGTCCCGATTCGTAATGCAACCAGGACTAATGTGTATATTGCGCTGTGACCAAAGCCTTGTTTTCTACTAGTGATTGTAGCAACGATTAAGAGACATACTGAGTCGATGGTGAATCATAAATATTAACCGGATTTATTCTTATCCGTTGTCGGCTTCCAATTCATCAAAGGCCTTGGATTAAAACAACTACACAGGCAAACATGATAACGATTGGGGATTTAAATTGTCAAGCTATTTGTAGCCCATGATGTTGTCACATGTAGTGCTGCAGATATAGTTTTCCTGCGTAGAAATACTGTCGGGTTCTGCGAAAGAATTTTGGGACACCTGAATTATTTCTAACTGATGATGTGTCACACTGTTCATCTGAGCCTATTTTGTCCATCTGGCGCTCAACATGATGTATGTTACTCAAGGGTGCTCTGTTTATTGTTCAGCTTCAGGCACTGGTATGTATTTCTTAAGTTTCTTGTAATGTATGGAAAGATACAACAAAATTATATAATACCCCAAACGTTGAGCGTCATGCCTACAGATTGGAATCTCGTGCAAGTAAACTGCAGCCACATAATGAACTATTGATGCAAAATCAATGACGATTAAAAAACATGATCCGTAAGATGGCAAATATATGTCTAAATTGACCAAAATAATAATGTGAATCTGGAATGCAAATAAGATCGAAAATATGTAGGATTGAGGTGGAAGATAAATCCCGTTGACGGCACCTGAGTGGTCAGAAACGTCGCAATGTATAGCCAGCATTCCAGCCTGTGCTAGTCTATGCCGGCAGCATGGTGGTAGACCTCACCCTACATCTCGCGTCCGTCACCGTTGTGGTCCTTCGATGGATGCTATTTTCCAGGAAGATTGTGATTCTGCTGATTGCGTCTTCCAGGAAAGATGATATGGAGGTATTGCGGAGCATGGTGAACCACATGATCCTCTTTGTGGTGACCTACATACCTGCTGAACAGATCTCATGAGCAGCCATGAAATCTGCCAGATGGTCGTCCAAGGCACAGATTCATGACATAGGAGAATAAATATGTAGCCGGTCATTTACCTAGGCAGCCCGATGGTCGCCCGCCTCGCCTTTTTCTTAATTATGTGAATGCACCTTGTGGTGAGAGGAAGGGACAAACCCGCATGTTGGAGGGTGGCCCTCTGCCCAACTGGTGGTCTGCTTCGCCGGTTTGTGTACATGCATGACCGTGAGAGAGGAAAGGTCAAATGTGCACGCAACTCCTGGGTCGTGGGGAATTAGTACGAAGCTACAGCAGCAGTAGCTGCCCCGCTGATGAGGACAACACATAAGGCGCTCTATCGAAAATAATGACAACAAAAAATGATGTGGCTTCACCATGTGCCAGAAAATTTCAGTTGTGGGACGTATGTTGCTGATGTGGCATGAATGATGATGTGGATAGCTTGCATGTTAAGAGAAATAAGATAGTGGGGATCAACTATTTAGGTATTATAGATTTATCTTCTCATGCTATCAACCCAAATTTTCATCAACCAATTCCCGAAGCAACAAATGGAGTATCTTCTATAATCTCACCATTTCTCAACCCATAATGTTTTGAATATAAATTAATTATCCTTAAAGTTGAAAAAAATGAATGATATATTTTATTTAAGTAATTTCATTCATATAAAACTCTACAAAATATGTATGTTTCCTTAAATAATATTAGGACGCAACCTTAATTATCTCTGATTTTCAGCTGTAAATAAATTTACCACTCAAATTCAAATAAATGAATGGTCTATTTAAATGAGAAGTTTGTATTTGTGTGCTCTTAAAAATCATATATATCATTAGTAACATTAGTAAGCCACCCCATTTATATCATAAGTTTTTTTTGACTTAACCAGTGAAGGATCACTTAAAATGAGAATTTATATTTGCATAAATCCTTTGAAAATTGGCATATAGGCTTACAATAATATTAGGAAACTAACCTATCTAAATACTATGCTTTTTAAAATATCACATTTATTTTTGTTTGCATTATTTCTCTTGATGTGTCGTATATTACTTCCGATTTCTTCTATTTTAGTGGCATTATAACTAAATACTATTACATGTCTAGATATTTTTATTGTCATTTTCATATATTTCTGTAGCTTGATATATTTATCTCTAAAAAAGCAACAATTGAGATATTTTGTCTAAAATGCATTTTGAACAATGCACAAGTATGCAATTTCCAAATGTAGTAAAATAATTTGTTCAATAATTTTTAATGCAGTAAAATTGTACTTGTTGTTTTTATTCGTAACTCTAACATTTAATGGTGCCAAATTGTGTTCTTTTTTGATTATTGCCATGTTAAATGTTATATTTTCTTCACAATTCTTTTGAATACCAACTTCAAAATATTATTTTTTGAGAGACCCATATCAAAAATTCTGGGCCCACGACTGGCCACAGGTTTCTGGGATAATTTGTGGAATAGTTATTTTCGTATGTATCATATACAAGTTTATGAGACTTATGAAAAATATTCCAAATGAGAATGAGAATTCTATGCATTGGATAAAATATTTACCTTTCCCTAATGAACAATTTTTTTTATTTTCTTCACATGAGCATTTACGAAAGTATACTCTATGAATAAAAAATGTTTTGATGAAAAGGCATGAAATGAAAAACATATAATATTACAAAATGATTGTGAAATAAAAAAACAACAAACACACACACAGACACACACACACACTAGAAAGGAAATATTTATAACAAAAACTATGGCACACATTAGACCTAGCCAGTTTATTCCCCGTCGCTTCTGTATTCCTTGCCAAGAGCGAGAATAGGAGCTCTGTTGGAGTGTATACCCAGGACACATGCCATCGAGAATACCCTTGGCCAGGCTCTAAAATACTTTGTCAATCAAAAGCAAAGAGATCATACATGAACAAAATTGGTTTTTATACAGGTTTAGGTCAGTATCTGAGAGTAAAACCCTACTTCCTATTGGTAAAGATGTGGATGGGAAGAATTCTAGTGCTTTGGTGTTACAAACATGGTGGTCGGTGTGCGACTAGTGGTGATGGGGGTTGGAGTTAGATTGGTTGATCACTCCTAACTCTAGTCTCCTTCTCTTATGTGAACTGATATGCTAGTGTATACTGGTGGGTGTGTGCCTATCCCTCTGCTCTGGACCTTGGTCCACCCCTTATACTAGATCATTGACGGTGCGCGTTGCCATGCCCTCTATTTATACGATAAAATGATAACAAAATTGTAAATAAATGCCACATAAAACACATTGAATTTGCATAAAGACAAACATATATATTGTTCAATGGAAAACTCAAGCTTCTTGGATACAAATTGGCTTGGTATGACATCATACACACCAATGTTCATGGAGTACAACTAATCAGTACCAAGATATAAACAACAGAAAAATAAACATGTATGGATCCTGCAGAGGTAATATTCCAGTCATCCAACAAGACTCGTGAGGTAAATGTATGGGATTAACATGGAACCTGGAATAAGATTCCAAATGGTGACCAAAAGCTTATTGCAATAAGTACAAGTAGGATAGCTATAAGAGCATTTTTGCCCTGTATATCCTTGAGAAAGCAAATCAAATTTATTGACGGTACTTTGTTTCCATCCTCTGGGTATACTTCTATCAAATTCATTGACCATAATGTAAGTTTGAGAAAGCAAAGATTGTAATATCACAAATAAAAAATGGTATGATCAGTGAGATATAAACCAATATAAAATATATCAAGAACAAATTAGACGTGGATGTTTCCTTGTTATATCTGTCAAAGCACACTTCATCTGTGTTATACATAAATTGGGGAGTAACTTGAAAAACCCGAACAAGCAAATCAACAGATAAGATTACCAACAAATAGCTAATAATGGAATGAGATATGACGGTGGGAAATCATTACTGCCATGCACTCAATCAATAGACTGCAAATTCATTTTCTCCAATAGAAAACAACATATATACCCTACAGCAAATGTGATACACATAATAACAACTGTAATAAATGAATGGTAAAAATAGGAAAGAACCTCGTAAAATTCAAGCATCAAGACAGAATCTTTGTAAGGTACAACTATCATGAGAAGACACCCATATAAGATGTTCTGGCTCATATAAATACATACCGAGAATCGTTATAGAAAATATCAATTTGGGGCTGGGCGGCTGCGTTCACGTGAGTGTCTACATCCAGTTTGTTGATAGCAAAGGGCTCTGGACACGAATTGCCATTATTTAAGAGTAAGCTGCAGCGGAACAAAAGAGTTAATCCTGGCAACTAATTCACAAGGAAATCTCACATTTAGGATAGATCATGGTCTTATTTGTTCGAACAACCATAAGCTATCAGATATGTACCTCACAACTTTGTAGCAATAGCATGATTTGAGTTTTAAAATCTGATTGTATTTAGTAAGAAATTGAAAAACTGTGTCATGTCTTTTAGTATTATACCATGCGAGATAGGAGATCTATGATTTGAGTGTATTTGGCTAGTAGTCGTACTGGTTTCAAGGGCTAAGTGGCAAATAGATTGGAGTGCTCCAGTTTATTGATTTCATCTAGGGAGGCTGATCGGTTCATGAAGACATCATCAAATGTGTTTATTTATATTGCATGCATTGGTGGCATCCATAAGAACCCAATTAACAAAGCTGACCAAGAAACTCTTGAACCTGATAATGGAAAATTAACCACAGATGAGATTGTGCATGTAATAGGCCTAAAAAATGCGCTTCTAATTTGCTTACCAGGATCGATTCCCAGACTTGAGGATGTGTGCATCATAGCACAATGTGACTGACTGGGGCACAGATGCGGGCGCGACCACGGCAGTAACCTAGCCCACAAATCAACAATTGGTGCAGAGCATGGGACAAAATGAACGACGTTGTAAATGGAGAAAGCAAATAATAATTCATCTACATGATGATGATTAACTACACAGAAACCAAACTGACTGGAATCATCAGTAAATCTTGAGGTGACAAACTCGGAAAAATAAACCGCTTCAAGCGACGGGAGGTATAGACAATACCATGGTGGCAGAACACAAAGATACAACCAGCGAGAGGAGAGGAATCGAGAGGGACTGGGCTTTATGTTCGTCACTCCACACCACCACAAGATGAGGGATCCATCAATGTTGTCTCATGCCGTCTAGGGTTTCGCCGCGTTGGAGTCAAGTGAACCACGAGTCAGGCAAGAGAGAAGAAAATATGCGGCAGCGGCAAGAACAACATAAGACATTGACTATGTCGGTTTTTTGTTTACCAAAGGGTATATGTAAAGATATTACTGATGTTATTGCTCAATTTTGGTGGGGGGATGAGGAAGAGAATAAAAAGATGCATTGATGGTGCATGGGCTTCAGAGACCTCCATTCTTTTAATCTAGCCCTCTTGGCAAAGCAATGCTGGAGAATGATAAATAATCCTGATTCGGCCTGTGCTAGGATTTTGAAGGCTAAATACTTCCCAAATAATGATCTGTTGCATGCAGGACCAACAAACGGCTCTTCTTTCACATGGCAGAGTATTGTAGCCGGTTTGCCTACTTTTAAGAGAGGGTATATATGGCGTATTGGATCAGGGGAGAAAGTCGACATTTGGAATGACCCATGGATTCCTGCGAGTCCAGACAGGAAGGTAATAACACCTAGAGGCCAGACTTTACTTGTTAAAGTCGTGGAATTGATTGATCCAGTAACTAGTCAATGGGATGAGCAGTTAATTCGAGAAATATTTTATCCGGTGGATGCAAACATAATTCTTCAAATACCACTCAACTTTCAGGCCTTTGATGATTTTGTCGCATGGAACCTTATAAGGAGTGGTGTCTTCACTGTTGGCTCGGCCTACCATGAACAATGGGCACATAAATTCAGAAATCTTTCGGTCAGCATGTCTGTGTCTACTTCAGCTATACAAGCTGAGATTTGGAAGCATCCGTGGGAGTTGCAAGTGCCACGTAAAATTCAAATATTTTGCTGGCGTGCCCTACGTGGAGTTGTCCCGTTGTTTTCGATTTTGGCAAACAAACACCTACCCATCAGTGATGTATGTCCAGTATGTCGCAAGGGACCAGAGGACATGAGACATTTACTTTTCCAATGTGATTTGGCACAGGAGCTATGGAGGGGTCTCGGGCTCTGGGATCATATAGAGCAAGCGACGCATATGGATCGCTCAGGATCAGCAATATTGGAATTCTTACTTTTGGAACCGCAAACCAAAACCCTGATAATGCCAAGTCTGAATGTGAAAGAAGTCATAGCAGCGGGCTGCTGGTATATTTGGTGGCTAAGGAGACGCCACACTCACCATGACTCATGTCCACCGTCGTCCAGATGGAGTTCTTCTATCCTGGCAATTGTGGCAAACTATGCCAATGCCATCAACAACAAAAAAGTGGTAGTTGAACACGGGTGGAAGAAACCTGATCCAAAGTTTATTAAATTAAATGTTGATGCTTCCTTTCATGATGATGTAGGCTCAGGAGCGACTGGATGTGTACTTCGGGACGACAAGGGGCGGTTCCTGGCTGCTCAATGCAAATTCATTCAGGTAGCGGCAGATGCAGCGACAATGGAAACAATGGCAATGCGTGATGGTTTAAACCTAGCAAATAATTTGGGTTTTAATAGAATAGCAGCAGAGTCAGACTCTTTGAGTGTTGTCAACAATTGTCAGGGACAAGTTCAATGGTGGGACTCAGCAGCGGCAATCTTTGCTGAATGTCTTGATATGGCAACATGGATAGGGAAGGTCACCTTTTCACACTGTTTTCGTGGGGCAAATTCAGTAGCTCATGACACTAGTAGAAAACAGGGCTTTGGTCCAGGCCGGGTCAGCCCATTAGTCCCGGTTCAGTCCAGAACCGGGACCAATGGGGGCATTGGTCCCGGTTCGTGAGCCCAGGGGGCCGGCCGGGCCACGTGGGCCATTGGTCCCGGTTCATCTGGACCTTTTGTCCCGGTTGGTGGGACGAACCGGGAACAATGGGCCTCGCTCCTGGCCCACCACCATTGGTCCCGGTTGGTGGCTTGAACCGGGACCAAAGGCTCCCCTTTAGTCCCGGTTCATCCCACCAACCGGGACCAATGAAGTGCCTATATATACCCCCTCGCGTAAGAGCAGAGCACACTGCTCTGTTTTTTTCTAGCCGAGGGGGAGAGGGCTTGGTGGTGCTCTAGCTCACCTCCTGTGCACACAAGGTGTTCGATGGAATGCCCGAGCCACACTACTTAAGCTTTCTCCTCTCCAAGCTCGACCTCCAAGCTCCATTTTCCACAATATTTGTCTAGGTTTAGCGGTCTGTCACGCCCCGTCCTCATCTTCACCGCCGTCGATCACCCGCGCCGAGCTCATCGCCGGCACCACCGTGGTGAGCCTCTTGTTCTTATCTTCTTTCTGAAAGGAAAAATATTCTTACTTGTATGTTTACATAGATACTTGTATTATTTTCTTACTTTTATTATTGCATCTTATACAGTGCGATGGTTTTGGTATCCGCCCCCGTCGGCCCTCGTCCTGTCTATGATTCGGATGTGGTATATATATTATCTTTATAACTATTGGTTCATTTATTGTTTATGAAAATTTTGCCGACCAACATGACATAGATTTTATTTATGTAGGATGTATGTGAATCGGAAATGCCAACCGACTCTATTGTCGAGAGGTTAAATTTAGTTGAAGAAGTAAACAATTTGTTGAAGGAAAAAATAAAAAAAAATTGAGGAGGAGAAGATGATATTGGAGTTGCATGTTGCGGATGTCGTCGATGATCACAAGATCAAGATGGATGCAATGCGCTTGAAGATTAGAAAGATTAGAAAATATGCCATTCATACCGAGGCTTGATATGATTATGCCATTGGATCAATTGTTACCTTGGTTGCGATTATGATCACATTTGTTTTCGTATTGAAATGTTTTACATAGTTTCAATGTATGGTTTAATTAATTAGATGCTCTCGAGAGCTATATGTTGTTAGATGAGAACTATGTAGGCACTTTGGTTTTAATGTGATGATGAACTTCTATTAATTTGGACACTTAATTATATATAATGCACGCAGATGAACCAGCAATGGATGTACGGTGACAGACACACCTGCGAGTACATTAAGGGCGTGCATGAGTTTCTCGATGCGGCTGAGGCAAACAAGCAGAATAGTTTTATGTGTTGTCCATGCACTGAATGTGGGAATACGAGGTCTTACTCTAACCGGAAAATCCTTCACTCCCACCTTCTTTACAAGGGTTTCATGCCACACTATAATGTTTGGACGAGGCACGGAGAAATAGGGGTTATGATGGAAGACGGCAAAGAAGAAGAGTACGATGACAACTATGTGCCCCCTGAATACGGTGATGCTGCAACGGGGGGAGCTGGTGAAGATTAAGAGGAACCAGACGATGTGCCCAATGATGCTGCAACGGGTGAAGGTGCTGAAGATCAAGAGGAACCAGACGATGTGCCCGATGATGATGATCTCCGCCGGGTCATTGTCGATGCAAGGACGCAATGCGAAAGTCAAAAGGAGAAGCTGAAGTTCGATCGCATGTTAGAGGATCACAAAAAAGGGTTGTACCCCAATTGCGAAGATGGCAACACAAAGCTCGGTACCATACTGGAATTGCTGCAGTGAAAGGCAGAGAATGCTGTGGCTGACAAAGGATTTGAGAAGCTACTGAAAATATTGAAGAAGAAGCTTCCAAAGGATAACGAATTGCCCGACAGTACATACACAGCAAAGAAGGTCATATGCCCTCTAGGATTGGAGGTGGAGAAGATACATGCATGCCCTAATGACTGCATCCTCTACCGCGGTGCATACAAGGATCTGAACGCATGCCCGGTATGCGGTGCATTGCGGTATAAGACCAGACGAGATGACCCTGGTGATGTTGACGGCGAGCCCCCCAGGAATAGGGTTCCTGCGAAGGTGATGTGGTACGCTCCTATAATACCACGGTTGAAAGGTCTGTTCAGAACCGAAGAGCATGCCAAGTTGATGCGATGGCACAGTGAGAACCCAAAGAAAGATGGGAAGTTGAGAGCATCCGCTGATGGGTCGCAGTGGAGAAAAATCGAGAGAAAGTACTGGGATGAGTTTGCAAAGGACCCAAGGAATGTATGGTTTGCTTTAAGCGCGTATGGCATTAATCCTTTCGGGGAGCAGACCAGCAATCACAGCACCTGGCCCGTGACTCTATGTATGTATAACCTTCCTCCTTGGATGTGCATGAAGCGGAAGTTCATTATGATGCCAGTTCTCATCCAAGGCCCTAAGCAACATTTATGTGTAACTAAGGCCATTAGTTGAAGAACTTTTACAGCTGTGGAATGGAAACGGTGTACGTACGTGGGATGAGCACAGACAGGAGGAATTTAACCTTAAGGCGTTGCCGTTCGTGACCATCAACGATTGGCCCGCTCTCAGTAACCTTTCAGGACAGACAAACAAAGGATACCACGCATGCACGCACTGTTTAGATGACACTGAAAGTATATACCTGGACAAATGCAGGAAGAATGTGTACCTGGCCCATCATCGATTTCTTCCGACCAACCATCAATGTCGAAACAAAGGCAAGCATTTCAAAGGCGAGGCAGATCACCGGAAGAAGCCCGCCATGCGTACTGGTGATCACGTACTTGCTATGGTCAATGATTTACACGTAATCTTTGGAAAGGGTCCCGGTGGACTAGCTGTTCCGAATGACGCTGAGGGACACGCACCCATGTGGAAGAAGAAATCTATATTTTGGGACCTACCCTACTGGAAAGACCTAGAGGTCTGCTCTTCAATCGACGTGATGCACGTGACGAAGAACCTTTGCGTGAACCTGCTAGGCTTCTTGGGCGTGTATGGGAAGACAAAAGATACACCTGAGGCACGGGAGGACCTGCAACGTTTGCACGAAAAAGACGGCATGCCTCCGAAGCAGTATAAAGGTCCTGCTAGCTACGCTCTTACGAAAGAAGAGAAAGAAATCTTCTTTGAATGCCTGCTTAGTATGAAGGTCACGACTGGCTTCTCGTCGAATATAAAGGGAATAATAAATATGCCAGAGAAAAAGTTTCAGAACCTAAAGTCTCATGACTGCCATGTGATTATGACGCAACTGCTTCCGGTTGCATTGAGGGGGCTTCTACCGGAAAACGTCCGATTAGCCATTGTGAAGCTATGTGCATTCCTCAATGCAATCTCTCAGAAGGCGATCAATCCAGAAATCGTACCAAGGCTAAGGAGTGATGTGGCGCAATGTCTTGTCAGTTTCGAGCTGGTGTTCCCACCATCCTTCTTCAATATCATGACGCACGTCCTAGTTCATCTAGTCGACGAGATTGTCATCCCGGGGCCCGTATTTCTACACAATATGTTCCCGTTTGAGAGGTTCATGGGAGTCCTAAAGAAATATGTCCGTAACCGCGCTAGGCCAGAAGGAAGCATCTCCATGGGCCATCAAACAGAGGATGTTATCGGGTTTTGTGTTAACTTTATTCCTGGCCTTAAGAAGATAGGTCTCCCTAAATCGTGGTATGAGGGGAGACTGACTGGAAAAGGCACTCTTGGAAGAGACTCAATAATATGCAGGGACGGACATTCTTAGTCTCAAGCACACTACACAGTTCTACAGAACTCTACCTTGGTGACCCCGTATGTCGATGAACACAAGAACAGTCTGTGCTCCAAACACCCGGAGCAGTGCGATGACTCGATTACATGTGAACACATCAGGACTTTCAGCAGTTGGTTGGAAACACGTCTCAGAGGTGACAACACTGTTTGTGATGAGTTGTACTTGTTGTCCAGGGACCATCTTTGACTGTATTGACTTACAAAGGATACGAGATAAATGGGAATACATTTTACACGATTTCCCAAGATCGAAAGAGCACCAACCAAAACAGCGATGTCCTCTTTGATGTAGTAACCGAGAGCGGAAAGGACACATATTATGGTTACATAGTGGACATATGGGAACTTGACTACGGACCTGATTTTAAGGTCCCTTTGTTTAAGTGAAAATGGGTCAATCTGTCAGGCGGCGGGGTACAGGTAGACCCACAGTACGGAATGACAATAGTGGATCTGAAAAATCTTGGGTACACTGACGAACCGTTCGTCCTAGCCAATGATGTGGCACAGGTTATCTATGTGAAGGACATGTCTACCAAACCGAGAAAAAGAAAAGATAAGGAAGCGAATACATCATACGATGAGCCAAAGCACCACATAGTTCTTTCAGGAAAAAGGGACATCCTGGGAGTTGACGGCAAGACAGGCATGTCTGAAGATTATGAAAAGTTTCATGAAATTCCTCCCTTCAATGTCAAGGCTGACCCAAGCATCCTGATAAACGATGAAGATTATCCATGGTTACGGCGCAATAAGCAAATGACACAAGCAAAGAAAAAGTGAAGACTTTCTCCCGCAACTATTATGATGATACCATGCCAACTTTGTAACACACGAACATGCTATCATTGTCCGTTTTGTACATGCACATGCTATGTGGGTGAAATTATGATACCGTGCCAACTTTCAACATTTTCAGAGTTCATTTGAAATGCTTTAATGTCTTATGGTTCGGCCCTCGTAATACCATTATTCAAATTTTAACTATTCAAATTTGAAAACTAATGGCACTAACAGAAAGTTTATATTTTTTTCTAAAACTGATGGCACTAACAGAAAGTTTATAATTTTTGTGACCTAAAAGCAAAAAGAATTAAAAAATGCAAAAAACAAAAGAAAATAAATAATGCAAAAAAGAAAAAAAACTGGAAAAAGTAAAGTTAATCACAAACTTGTGATTCAGACAAATTTCAAAGAATTCAAATTTGAAAACTAATGGCAGTAACAGAAAGTTTATAATTTTTCTAAAACTAATGGCACTAACAGAAAGTTTATAATTTTGCTCCTCGCCTCTGGCCCATGACCATTAGTCTCGGTTTGTGCCACAAACCGGGAGTAAAGGGTTGGTCCTCGTTGCGGGCAGAGTTTAGTCCCTCCTCGCCAACCAAAGGGGGCTCACACCGGTTTATAAGCCCTTCCCTCTCTACCTTGTTGAGCTCCTCTCAAAGTGAAAATAGATGCCCTAATAAAGAAAAGTTTAACCTAAATTCATAGTGAATTTCTCTGAAATTCATAGAAATTTACTATGAATTTAGGTTGAATTTTCTCTATAAGCGCATCTATTCTCATTTTTTTAGTAAGTTAATCACAAACTTGTGATTCACACAAATTTCAAAGAATTCAAATTTAAACTATTCAAATTTCAAAACTAATGGCACTAACAGAAAGTTTATAATTTTTCTAAAACTAATGGCACTAACAGAAAGTTTATAATTTTGCTAACCTAAAAGCAAACAGAATTAAAAATTAAAGCAAAAAACAAAAGAAAATAAATAATGCAAAAAACAAATCAAAAAATAGGAAAAAAAACTATTTTTATAGTAAAGTTAATCACAAAATAAAATAAAGCAACAAAGAAAACAAAAAAACTAAAAAAGTGTTTTCAAATTTGAAAACTAATGGCATTAACTAAAAGTTTATAATTTTTCTGAAACTAAAAGCATAAAGAATTAAAAAATAAAGCAAAAAACAAAAGAAAATAAAATAAATAAAGAAACAAAAAAACAAAAAAAATGCCACCTATTGGGCCCCCACGGCCTGAATACGACTAGAAACCCATCCAAGGGCCAGGATTCAGGCCCGCAGGAGGCCCAGTAGGCCCACAGGCATAACAGTGACAATTAGGCCCGTAAGCCCGCAATGGAGAGAAGCTCGAGAGGGGTGCGGCAGTGGGGCTTATAAACCACTGCGCACCCCTCTCAACTAGCGAGGTGGGACTAAACTTTCGACGCCGCAGCAGCACAAGGTCTTTGGTCCCGGTTGGTGGCACCAACCGGGACTAAAGGGAGCATTGGCCCCGGTTGGTGCCACGAACCGTGACCAATGCCCCCCTTTAGTCCCGGTTGGTGGCACCAACCGGGACTAAAGAGGGCATTGGTCCCGGTTGGTGCCACAAACCGGGACCAATACTCTGTGTATATAAGCAGGACTTAGGAAAATTTGACGAACTCATCGCCAGTTGCCCCCCAGCCCGCCCGACGACGCCGAGCTCATCGACGCCGAAAGGCTGCCTAGATCGACGCCGTCCGCTGCCCCCCGAGCCCGCGTGCCCCTGCCCTCGCCCCCGAGCGTGCCTTCACCGTCCGCCGTCCCCGAGCCTTCCTCGTCGCCGATGCCACCTTGCTGTGAGCGCCGCCCGTTCCCCTGCTCCTCCCCTTGTACTGGCCGCCGTCGCCGCCGCCCCTGCCCTTCGCGCGCTGCC
>NC_057812.1:724378463-724379044 GCF_018294505.1 Triticum aestivum | reverse complement strand
TTTCTTCTTCGTTTTTTTATGTTTTATCGGGTCTGTCGTCGTCGATATACCCCTCCCGATAACTTCAACACGAGGGGGGGTAGATATACCCCCTCCTCGATAATATTTTTTTTCATATTTTATTTTCATAGCATTATTTCCATGTATATATGTATGTGGCTATGTATGTATAGATGGATAGCATTTTTTTCCATGTATGCATGTCATTGTCGATATACCCCCTCCCCGTTAACTTCGACAGGAGGGGGTCGTTATAACCCTCCCCGATAACTTCGACATGAGGGGGGGGGGTCGATATACCCCCTCCCTGATAACTTCGACATGAGGGGGGGGGGTCGAGAACTAGTTTAGGGGGTCGAGGGTTGAGAACTAGTTTAGGGGGTCAAGGGTCGAGAACGTCGGACATTCATGAGAGAGGTGAGGAAGAAGGGGAAGAAGAGGGAGAAGAAGAGGAGAGGAAGAAGAGGAAGTCTTCTCCTCTATTCTTTCTTCTCTTCTTTTTTCTTCTTCTTCCTATATGTATTAGTTTTTTTATTTAGGTTGTTAACTAGTAGATATTAATTTTGTTCATATATGTATGG
>NC_057812.1:724373152-724377727 GCF_018294505.1 Triticum aestivum | reverse complement strand
CGGACAGTATATCCACATCCCACAAGTGACGCGGACTTCGATGCCCACGTCACTTGTGGGACGTGGATGTAGTGTCCGACACCGACGGCCACATGTATCTCACACCCACAATACTTGCTATTTAGGGTTTCCTCTACCGCTCGATGACCTCGACGACCCTCGTTCCTGATAAAAAAAAGAGGAAGAAGAAGAAAAAAAGATGAGAATAAAGAATAGAGGAGTTCTTACTCCTCTATTCTTTCTTCTCCTCTTTTTCTCTTCTTCTTTCTCTTCTTTTTTTATCCTTGAAGCGTTGTCGAGGCCACCCCAAACCCTAGAGAAGCAGCCTCGAGGCCACCCCAAACCCTAGAGAAGCAGCGTCAATATTTGTTGTCAATATTTGAATAATATATCCATCTGTCATGTTTGAATAATAATTGCCATGTTGTCAATATTTGTAGAAACTATGGACACCCCCCGAGACGAAGTACAAGAAGAGTTGTTGGGGGACATAATCGCACGAGGAAGTGATGCCGTCTGCTCGTTGTTTCTCAACGACACCGATGGTCTGGAAGCAGCAGACTATGATTATGATGGCTCCAGTGACGTAATGCCGCTGCAAGAAGGAGACCGTGATGACGTCTCCGGTGACCGAACCGAGTCCGGCCAGGTATATATATTAGTTAAGCTTCTGCTGACTAGCTAATTGATGCATTCATTGTTTTGGTATGTACACATATTAATTAAGTCTTTGTTCTTTTTTCTAGCCCTCCGGATCGAGCACAACTTCGGTAAAGAGACGAGGCCCGAAGAAAAAGTTGAGCTCGGATGAAAAGTTTGAGATCATAGCTATCGCGCCCGACGGCCAACCGATTGAACCCCTCCAGACAAAGAGCGCATTTGTTGCTCAGTGCGGGGTTTTGGTTAGGGACAAGATCTCGATCAGCATCCAGCAATGGTTAAAGCCGGCTAGAGAAGACTCTGAGGTGTCTTATGTCAATGATATGCAGAAAAATGATCTTTGGACTGAGCTGAAGTCAAATTTCACCCTACCGCCAAAGGATGATCCAGAGAAGCCAGTTAAAGAGCAATTAATCAAGTCTTTTGCTCTTAAGAGGATGGCAGAACTATTCAGGAGGTGGAAGAAAGAGCTGAATAAGTTTGTCAAAAATAAAGAGACACCAGAATTCAAGGGCAGATATGAGAAGATCAGAGATCACTGGCCCGCATTTGTGGCCCACAAGACATCGGAAGAGAGTAAAAAGATGTCGACGACAAACAAGCAAAATGCTGCGAAGAAGAAGCATCACCATCGCACGGGGTCAGGTGGCTACCTCGTAGCGCGGCCTAAGTGGGCCAAGACTGAGAATGATCTGGTTGATAAAGGGATCGAACCGGAGACAATTAACTGGCCAGACCATTGCCGGACATGGTTCTTCGGGGCTGGTGGAACCTTGGACCCTGTAACAGGGAAGTGCATTTGGACGAACGATCAAATGGACATACCAGTCAGGAAGCTTCAGCAGTATATCGAAGCAGCGCTGTAAGGGATGTTCTTTCCAGATAGAGAGAACGACGAGCTCACAATGGCCCTCGGGAATCCTGAGCACCCTGGACGGACACGAGGCATGCCAGCCTCCATTCCATGGAAGGTTAGGTTTCCGGACGCAGGCAGTTACAAATGCCAGGAGAGGAGGAAAAAATTGCAGCAGACCCAAATGCAGGCGCTGCAAGCAAGGGTACAAGCGATAGATGAACGAGAAGAAAATCGCAGCAAACGAACTGTCGAAGCTTCCCCCGAAGCTACCCCGCCATCTCAGCAGAGAAGCAGCGTGGCTTCCACCGAGCTGCTTCAGCCGGAGCATGCCTTGACGGCTCCTACCAGCTATCCCGTGGATGCTATCACGGAGTCTCAAAATTGCCACCTTATGACGCAATGGATGAATTTGAAGGTCAAGGCGGCTGTTGGCTCTGTTTATCCTACTGAACCCGGCGCAACTTTTCACTGTCGGCCGATTCCAGAAGGATATGCTAGGGTGATGGTGGATGAAATAACGGAGGGATTTGAGGACCTCCAGCTTGACCACCCTACCGGTGAAGGAGAGACTAGGCTGGGTTCTGCTCTGAAGACTCCATGCCTGCGGCGGAAGGAGCTCATCAACCTTCCGAACTGGACGCCTCCGCCTCCTCCTCCTCCTTCGGCAAGTCAGGGCACTCCGCCTCCTCCACCGCCTCCTCCTCCGGCGAGTGACGATCAGGGCACTCGACCGGCTCCTTCTCCGGCGCGTGGCGGCACTCCGTCTCCTTCTCCGCCTGCGCCGACGCGCCTGAGCAGCCAGCCTCCTCCTTCTCCGCCTCGTCAGCAAGGGCGGAAGAGACCTGCCGCCTATCCGTCTACTCCGGCGCGTCGTAGTCCTTCTCCTCCGCCTCGTAAGCAAGTAAAGAAGACAACCGCTCTGTCTGCTCTGCCGGCGTCTAGCAGTACAGCCAGTGGCGAGAGGACATACAGATTCGGTCCTTCTCTAAAGACTCCAGAGAAGTTACCATACGAGAGGACCCTGGAGGAGAACACCGAGATCGCATGAGAAGAAGCGAGGAACTACTTTGAAGGGGTGAAAGAAAAGAAACATCCACCTCCGGAGGAGAAGGTAGATCCGGTGAAAGCGAAGCGCACTCTGGCTGCCCTGAAAAAACCACCCAAGTCTCCGCCGAAAGGAAACTATGAGCGCATTATTGGAAAGGAATTTGCCGAAGCGGAGCGGTCAGGAAGTACTGTCAGTGATCAAAGGCTGAAAGAATGACGAGCTGGGAAACAAATTGCCCAGCTCGGCGAACAAGTGAAGCAATCGTGCCCCCCGCTCAAGGTGCCTAGCCACAACGTCGCTAATGATCCGAGGATGGTGCCCGGTTATAGCAATCTTGCAGATTACCTGCCCGATGAAGTACATTATGAACCCATGGAGGTGCAGATACAAAGATACGAGTACGGGAAGCCTCTCGTCAAAGATGAAAGATCTCTATCAACGATGATGCGAAGATTGCATGATTGGTACTTGAAAATCTGCAGAGACTCTGGGGGGAGGAGTACTTTGTATGTGAAAGTTAAAAAGGAGCATGACCTCATTGGAATTGAACTGTTGCCTGTTCCATTTGAGGAGTTCTTTTAGTTTTTCAATCAATTGGCCCTCGATAAAACAACGGTCACCTGCTACTGTCTGTAAGTAGTACTACTTCTGTCATTAAGTCTCTCTATACAGCTCAGCTCTTTCATTGCATGTATTTATAATCATCCTCACTATATTATGCAGATTGAAGATCGCCGAATTGAAGAAAAGACAACTCGGTGATATTGGGTTCATTAACACATATCTCATAGATGCAACTTAGGTTAAATTTCATGCCGCAGATACCGAGGCCAACTTGCTACGATCGTTGGTAATAAATGAAAACAAAGATATAATACTCTTTCCTTACAACTTCAAGTGAGTGTTACTGTCTTGTGCGTATTCGGTTTCCCTTATATATTAGTCAAGGTTATAGTAATGTAATTGATGAGTTATGCATGCGTGTGCAGTTTCCACTATATTCTCCTAGAGATTAAGCTTGAGCAGGGACTAGTAACCGTCTTAGACTCAAGACGAAAAGATCCCCAGGACTATGCGGACATGACTCAAATGCTCGAGAAGTAAGTTAAATCGATCATTATCCACCATATCAACAACTTTGTTCATTTCCTGATATATCAAGTAATTGTTTTCTTTCTCTGGCAGGGTTTGGAAAAAATTCTCCAAAAAGCTCCAGGACTCCCGAAGAAGCTGCAATTTAGACACCCGAAAGTAAGTACTATAGTAGCATGTTCCGCGCATCTCCTATTGATTCAAACGCTAGTTTCATCAATACCATTTGGCATTCTTGCTTATCAGTTTGATTGACCTCTATTTCTTGTAAAGTGGTTGTGGCAGGAACAAGGGAATGATTTCTGTGGATACTACGTTTGCGAGTCCATCCGCCACCCGACCTGTGAGCGGGGCTACACTGACGAACAATATGAAGTACGTAAATAATAACATTCACAATTTTATTTTATTACCATCATTTGTGTTGAGTTTCATTCATTCATATATATATGTATTGACCCCCTTCTTCAAATTAGATGTTTTGGAAGCGGGATGAACTCCTAGCACCAGCTCGCATGCGAGCAATTCAAGAGGAATTGGCGGCATTCTTTCTTGACCACGTGATCGCTGAAGACGGAGAATACTATGTGGATCATGAGTCCGTATGATTATATTTGTAAGAGATAATTATTGTATATATGTAGCCGGTAGTGTCGGATAGGTATACGAGAACTTGTTGTTCGACCAATCTCTCGGAGAAGGAGAGGTGGTCGATATCACTTCTCTCTGTATGCATATATGTTCATGACGATCTTCTGTTTCCTTCGTTTGCTTACTAGCTAGCTAGCATGTCTAGTCCTCTCTATACGTATGTATAGTACGTAGCGTCGACCAAGCATGGACATAAGAGAGGACACTTCTCTCTATTAATTATAGCTAGCTAACACAATATATGAAACACTTAAATTAACCCCCACCC
>NC_057812.1:724368818-724372991 GCF_018294505.1 Triticum aestivum | reverse complement strand
AAAAAACAAAAACCCCAGCCACAGAAATGCTGACGCGTGGATGCGTATTGGTCCCGGTTGGTGCCACCAACCGGGACCAAAGGCCCTCCTGCATGGGCTCGGTGCACAGGCCACGTGGAGGCCCATCTGTCCCGGTTCTGAATTGAACCGGGACTAAAGGGACAGGGCATTAGTACCGACCCTTTAGTCCCGTTTCAGTAACCGGGACAAAAGACCCTTACGAACCGGGACAACATGCCCTTTTTCTACTAGTGTGAGCTAACAAAATTTAGCTTCTGTAATAAATGTAATGAAAGTTGGACTAAGGAACCCCCGGTGTTTTTGATTAGCCAATTATTGAACGATGTAACTCTATTTTAAGTTAATAAAGCTAGCCATGATGACCTTCCACAAAAACATAAGCCATTGACTACATGCTCGGAGGTTGGGAGAGAAGAAAGAACCTACGGGGATGGCGGCGGTGACGCCAGCGCAACCCAAGGCGAGAGTGAGGAGGATTGCTTCCGGAGTAGCGGAGGGGATCAATGGGTGCAGCGACGTGGATCCCCTCGAGGGCAGCTCACGTCGGCTGGATCCCCTCGACCGCCGGTTCATCCATGATCCATCGGCTTCTGCCTTGTCCTTGCCTCATTTTTTTAGGCAATCGTCGCCTCGGCTTGTATACAGCATCGAACGATAAATGGGCCAATGAAGCCCAATCAACCACGAACCTTGAAAACAGTCCCCAGAATAGCAGTCCATTAGGATAGAAGACCCAGGTCGTGGTAAACTGTGCTAAAACAAAGATCTTACGGCCGGAAACCACTCAAACGCGAAATCCGACGGCCGAAATTGCTGAGGGTGTAAGAGAGCTTGCGTTAGGCTCGGTTATACTGTCCTAATAAAAAATAAATAGGCCTGGGGCACCACATTGATCGTAAACTCTCGTGTGAACACAGATACAGAACAGTAGGCGATGCATCCAACTTGTTCTCTACTAGTAAGTGTGCACGTGCAACGCACGTCTATTTGAACTAATAAGTGTGCACACGCAATACGCATCTATTTGGATTAACATATTATACTAAACTTAATACAAGACAATTTATTCATAAATTTGAAATTTCCCTATAAAGTACACGATCTCTTATTTCCAACTCGTACAAATAATTTGAAATATCGTTTCTTCTTAATCAACATGTCTCCTGTATTAAAAGACCACCCACTTTTCTCAATGTATAAAATTCAAAATTATTTAAAAGATTCATCATGATTCTTCATATGCACACATTTATGCAAGTATAGTCACACATGAAAATGTCACTTAGGACAAGCTAAGGAACCGTTTCAGTGCCAACAAATTCCAGTCAAGAATTACACAAGATCGTCATGAACATATACAAAGAGAAGTGACCTCTCTTTCTCCGAGATTGATCGAACAACAAGTTTTTGTATATATCTATCCGACACTACTACATATATATACAATATGACATCTCTTATAATCCCTAACATCTAAAATCGATTTGAACTTCCGCATGGCATTCTCCGTCTTTATGTATGACATGGTCAAGAAAGAATCCCGCCAATTCCTCTTGAATTGCTCGTATGCGATCATGTGGTATGAGTTCATTCCGCATCTGTCACATCTAATTTAAAGAAGAGGGTCAATACATATATATGAAAGAAACTCAACACAATTGATGGTAATAAAATAAAATTGTGAATATTGTTTATGTACTAAATGATATGAAATTTACCATGACTACAAAATATCCTACATTCATCATCATCATAATCAACATGCAGTTTTTGTTTCTCTTGTATGTAGTCCAAGTTTTCTATCAGGAAAACATGTTAACTCAACTGTAGATAAGGATGGTACGAAAATGCTCATGTAAAATTACAATTGCCATGTATCTGCTGGACAAACAAATACACTTATGCAAACTTCAGGGTTTTTTAGTAAAACTTATGCGAACTTTAGTTTTTTTCATTAAAACTTATGCAAACTTCTGGGTTTTTTCAGTGAAACGTAATTTCATGACCGCAAGTAAGGTCTTGGTTCAGCGAATTTGTCTGTGAGTTTACTATGTAGTCGTGAGTTGGCCATGTAATAACCGGTAGTCAGTAGTTAAAAAAATAGGGATGTCTGTTGCAGGTACGTGAAAATCAGTGAAAAAATAAAGAAAGAAAGAAGGCGAACGTCTCTGTGTGTGCTCCAACGCTCCTCTGTTTCTCATTGCCTCATCTCTAGTTCCTGTACTTCTATATGTGTCACCATCGGCGAGGTAGCGATGACAGTAAAAAAACAACACTCGATACTTACTTGATTAATGCGTGTGTGTGGTGCGTTCGCGTGAAGGCGAGAGTCTCTGTCGTTTAGGCCTGCGAGCGGCCGCGACGACCGTGTCCTCTCACCAGCTGGGCGGCATTGTCGACGCATGTGAGTCAGTCGTCCAGCTTTGAGGCGGCGGCCTTCACGCACCGGGATTAGCTTTGGACGACGTCGTCCACGCGCGAGTACCGGACAAGCGTGTCCAACGGAGCAGCACGCGTCAGAGCTGAGGGAGTCGGGGGTGGCTTCGGGCGAGTGAGATGGGGCCGTGATTAGCTTCACCTGTTGCACAGTGGCCGAGACCTGCACCGCCCTGGGGACGATGATGGTTGGCGACCAGGCGAATCTACATGCATAGTTGTGGGGGCAGATTTTTTTGGCCCGCTTATACTGGTCCAAGATACTCAGCGTTGCCCCCACTTGAAGGACCTCGGCGGTGGGTGGTTGTCAGTGTGGGTGTTGTGGATGGAGCCGAAGTCGACGCGGATGCCGGTGGTTCCCGGAGAGCATGCCCAGGATGTGGACGAAGTCGTTGCAGTCAGTAGAAGTGTGTTCGGAGGAAGCCGCAGCTCCTCCTCGCGTGTCTCCCATTGTGGCTCGCGTGGGTGGTGGGCTGGTGACGGCTGGCGACTCGCGATCACGATTCCCTGATAGGAGATGATAGGATGCGCTCGCGATTAGTTTCCTAATAATTAGATGCGTTCGTGATTAGTTATCTAATAGGATGCAGCCATGATTAGTTTTCCAATAATTAGATGCGTCCGTGATTAATTTCCTAATAGGATGGCTCGTAATTATTTTCCTAATAATAGGATGCACGCGTAATTTTTTTTTCCTAGTAATAGGATGAGTTTGTGATTAGTTTTCTAATAATTAGATGTGCTCGTGATTAGTTTCTTAATAGGATGTGTCCGTGATTATAGTTTCCTAATCGATCAGGCATGGACTTTCATATTTTCCTCCGCGGTGAAGTACGGTCAGTCAATGTAAATTACTAAGTGCACACAGAGAACAGATTCGGTTAAGGCTAGCCGTTAGATTGAGTTTAGTGAGACTAATCATGCGATGGTAATGTATCCGTGTACATTTTGTCGGGTGCACTTAGAAAAAAGATAATATTTACTCTTTTATAAGTAAGATAGATATAGATACGCCCAGTGGATGACCTCACATTGCGAGGTGTCAGGTGCTCGAGTGCTCCAGCTTGACACGACGCACTACACCGCCCATCTGTGGTCTTCGGCCATGCCAAAGTCTAGTCACATTGCCCGTCTCCCCTGGTCGTCCTGATGATGGCACTCCTTCGTAGACATGTGCCGGGCTACGTCACGTAGATCGTCTGGGCGTTAAATGCTCAGTTGGTGGTGTGTGCCGCAAGGGCTGCGTGCCCTTGCTACACGTGTCCCGTATGCTTGGGCTATAGTCCTCGATTCTTGATGATCTTCTGTGGTTGTTGTGATCGTGGTAGCCGTGTATTCGTGTATTTTTTGTTGTGTCAACGATAAATAAATTCTACTCGAATTTTTTAGATTGACAAGATTATTTGCAATGAGGCCCATTTACTAAGTATTAAGGGTACCCATGTTTCCAATACTCTGTGAAGCACTCCTGAAGTTGGTGCGGCCTGGCAAGCTCACATGGTACCCGTTACACCAACATGCCACTATTTCTTATTAGTAGAAAAAGGTTCATTTGTCCCGGTTTCAGAGGCCCTTTTGTCGCTTACGAACCGGGACAGATGAGGCTCCATGTGGTCGCTGCGACGAGCTCAGGTAGGAGGGCCTTTAGTCCCGGTTGGTAATACCAACCGGGACCAAAAAGCATCCACACATCAGCAGTTTAAGGGTTGGGGTTTT
>NC_057812.1:724351072-724368646 GCF_018294505.1 Triticum aestivum | reverse complement strand
ATAGAGAGAAGTGGTCTCTCTTATCTCCGTGCTTAGTCGACGCTACGCACTATACATATAGAGAGAACTCGCGATACGCTAGCTAGTAAGCAAATGAAGGAAACCATTAAGTACACAAGATCGTCATGAACATATACAGAGAGAAGTAATCGACCTCCTCCTTCTCCGAGAGATTGATTAAACAACAAGTTTTCGTCTATCCATCCCACGCTACTAGCTACATTGCTAAACAGTAAAACGCAGCCACCTAGGCCCTTCCACAGCGATTTGGCATTGTAAACCGTTGGATTAGCTCATTCAACATTGTGGATCGCCCCGTCGTGTCACTGCGCGTGCCCCGCAGCCTTTTTACCTCTCCGCCACAAACGGCTCGGCCGGCCCAACACTAAACGGGCTGCTGCTACGAAGAACGACCTGGAGGCCCTCTAATTCAGTGATGCGTTGTAGCCTCCGATCATGAATAGACGGCCGATTTCTGCGTGGGGCAGGGCCGCAGGGGAGCATGCGAGGGTCGCATGCCTCTCTAGGTGATGGATGGCAGCGGCGGCGGCGGCCTCCTCACAACGCCGCACACCCTCCTAAAACCTATGCCTGACTGTTGTACGCCATCCCTGAGCAGCAGACCACAGCATCCTCTACGTCCTCCGATCCTCCATCACTGTTCACACAACATTGACCCTCCCAGCGGCAGGAAGCAGAGGTTCATGGTTTTGCGGTAGCTTCCTTTGATTCTAGGGTGCTCCCTGATGGGGAAGAAAAAGAAGCAGTGAAGAAGAGACGGTGTGTAGATGCCGCTGGAACCCTTCTGGCTATTAGCACCTCCATCTATGACTCGGATCCAATTCTTGCAACCGACCAAAGGGATCTTTAGCAACGGCGATATATTTCCAGTGGGAAGGAGAGACATCCATTCTCCCCTTTTCCTTCTACTTCCTCTGAACTTGAGTCAGACATGAAGACGGTCACTACACCGTGAGGATGGTACAAATTACAATCTTCTCTTTGATTGGGTGAATGTATTTTGTTGACTGATTCTTACGGGTCATTACGGGATATACATCATTCTCATCTGCCCGTGTATCATGTATTGCTGCTTGACCTGAGCTTATTACTAGCTGTTTTTTTTCTTAATTCTGAATTTCTGATTCTATTTGGATTAGTTGCAACGATTCATATTCAAAGACATCATCCCATTCATTAGAACTAAAGCATATACCCTTGGTTCAGAACAATGGTACCCGTAAAGCACGTGCTGATGGTAGAAATATTGGCGATGTGAAATGTGTATGTAGTGTTAGTGTTAGCCCAACTGAACGTCAACCTAATTAAGACCTTGAATTTTCACATACGTCCTATCAGGAGGAAGGTTTGCATTTCTATATATTCATCACATTGGTGTTCAAACGCAATTACACACAAAAGCATTGGTATTTTACTGTTTCAGAACAGGAGGCTATCTATTTATCGGTGATATATTTGTGTTAGAACTGAATTTGAAGTCTCATATTCAAGCAGAGTGTGGCTTAATTAAATAATATTTCTTCTATAAAAAATCAGACTATCTTTCTCTATTGATGTGGACGTAAGGCACTGTAACATGAACCATTCAAAATATATAAATCATTTGAAATTCCCAAATATCATTCACATATTTCTATTATAATTTTTAGAATGGACAGGCGCGGCAACACGGGCCTTCATGGTCTAGTATATACAATATAAGATCTCTTACAATCCCTATCATCTGAAGTCAAGTTCCACATGGTATTCTCTGGCTTTATTGATGACGTGGTCAAGAAAGAATCCCGCGTTTTCCTCTTGAATTGCTTTTATGCAATCTTGTGGTAGGAGATCATCCCGCATCTGCCAGATCTAAATCGAAGAAGAGGGTCAATATATGTGTATGAATGAACTCAACACAAATGATGGTAATAAAATAATTTTTTTAATAATTTTGCTTATGCACTTCATATTGTTTTTCATAGTAGCCCCGCTTATTCTTGGCCGTCTCGCTGTAAATGAACTCGCAAACGTAGTATCCACATAAATCATTCCCGGCTTCCCGCCACAAGCACTTTACGTGAAATAGAGGTCAATCAAACTGATAAGCAAGCATGCTAAATGGTATCGATGAAACTTGCTAGAATCAATGGGAGATGCGTGGAACTAGGTAGTAGTACTTACGACGGCGTGGTGACGATCTTGATGTTTAACCGTCGCAGGGCTTCGCGTAAGCACCGCTACAATATGACCGAGGTGGAATATGGTGGAGGGGGGCACCGCACACGGCTAAGGAACGATCACGAAGATCAACTTGTGTGTTCTAGGGTGCCCCCCTGCCCCCGTATATAAAGGAGCCAAGGGGAGGGGGCGGCCGACCAAGGAGGGCGCGCCAAGGGGGAGTCCTACTCCCACCGGGAGTAGGACTCCCTTCTTTCCTAGTTGGAGAAGGAGAAGTGGGAAAGAGGAGGAAGAGGGAAAGGAAACGGGGGGCGCCGCCCCCTTCTCCTTGTCCTATTCGGACTAGGGAGGGGAGGGGCGCGCGGCCACCTCTTGCCTCCTTTCCTCTTCTCCCTTAGGGCCCATGTAGGCCCAATAACCCCCGGGGGGGGGGGGGTCCGGTAACCCCCCGGTACTCCGGTAAAATCCCGATTTCACCCGGAACGATTCCGATATCCAAATATAGGCTTCCAATATATCGACCATTATGTCTCGGCCATTTCGAGACTCCTCGTCATGTCCATGATCACATCCGGGACTCCGAACAACCTTCGGTACATCAAAATACATAAACTCATAATGAAACTTTCATCGTAACGTTAAGCGTGCGGACCCTACGGTTCGAGAACAATGTAGACATGACCGAGACACGTCTCCGGTCAATAACCAATAGCGGAACCTGGATGCTCATATTGGTTCCTACATATTCTACGAAGATCTTTATCAGTCAGACCGCATAACAACATACGTTGTTCCCTTTGTCATCGGTATGTTACTTGCCCGAGATTCGATCGTCGGTATCTCAATACCTAGTTCAATCTCGTTACCGGCAAGTCTCTTTACTCGTTCCGTAATACATCATCTCACAACTAACTCATTAGTTGCAATGCTTGCAAGGCTTATGTGATGTGTATTACCGAGAGGGCCCAGAGATACCTCTCCGACAATCGGAGTGACAAATCCTAATCTCGAAATACGCCAACCCAACATGTACCTTTGGAGACACCTGTAGAGCACCTTTATAATCACCCAGTTACGTTGTGACGTTGGTAGCACATAAAGTGTTCCTCCGGTAAACGGGAGTTGCATAATCTCATAGTCATAGGAACATGTATAAGTCATGAAGAAAGCAATAGCAACATACTAAACGATCGGGTGCTAAGCTAATGGAATGGGTCATGTCAATCAGATCATTCACCTAATGATGTGATCCCGTTAATCAAATAACAACTCTTTGTCCATGGTTAGGAAACATAACCATCTTTGATTAACGAGCTAGTCAAGTAGAGGCATACTAGTGACACTCTGTTTGTCTATGTATTCACACATGTATTATGTTCCTGGTTAATACAATTCTAGCATGAATAATAAACATTTATCATGATATAAGGAAATAAATAATAACTTTATTATTGCCTCTAGGGCATATTTCCTTCACCCTCTGATCAAGCCGGCCTCCTCTGCCAAGTCGACGACGAGGATGCGCGATAGGCATCGTCGACATCGATGCGGGAATAATTACTTTAACTAAAAAAATAAACTAGTTCTATTAATTTTCTTGCTAAAATAAACTAATTTTATAGTAAAATAAACTAGTTATATTAAATCAAGTAGTTCAACTACTAAGCACTTACTATAAATAGAATAAAGTAGTACTTACTAAAAATAAACTACTTCTATATATAGTAAAATAAAGTAGTTTTATTAAATCAACTAGTTCAACTACAAATTAATTAACTACTTTCTAAGTAGTACTTACTAAAAGTTATCGGGGAGGGGGTATATCGACAACGACATACCCGATAAAAAAATAATAATAATAAGAAGAAGAATAAAAAGAGGAGAAGAAGAAAGGAATAGAGAAGGAGATCGAAGAAAAAAATAAAAAAAAGAGGAGAAGAAGAAGGAATAGAAGAAGAAGGAATAGAGGAGAAGAAGAAGAAATTCTTCTTCTTCTCCTCTATTCCTTCTTCTTCTCCTCTTTTTCTTCTTCTTTTTCATCTTCTCATCTATTTCTCCTCTTCTTCCTCTCCTCTTCTTCTTCTTATTCTTCTTCTTCTTCTCCTTCTTTCTCTTCTTATTTTCCTTTTTTCTCTCCTTTTTCTTCTAAATATGAACATATACATAAATGACTTTGATCATACACAATTCTATGAACCAAAAAATTCGTAAAAATTCTATGAACAAAAATACAACAGAACAAAATCATAAAAATTCTATGAACAAAATTACAACAGAAAAAAAATCATAAAATTCTATGAAAAAATTGACATATTCTTTGCATATGAACATACAAACGTTTGCATATTCAACAATAATATCACCAAAAAAAATCTAAACTACACATCTAAATTATTACAATTAAATTACAACAACTAAATTAACTACACATCTAAACTACACATCCAAATTAATACAACTAAATTCCATGCAGGTTAAATTCTACCTGTTTTGCTCATCCCACACACGTACACCGTTTCTATTCCACAGCTGTAAAAATTCTTCAACTAATGGCCTTAGATACACATCAATGTCGTTGCCGGGTTGCTTAGGGTCTTGGATGAGAATTGGCATCATAATGAACTTCCGCTTCATGCACATCCAAGGAGGAAGGTTATACATACATAGAGTCACGGGCCAGGTGCTGTGATTGCTGCTCTGCTCCCCGAAAGGATTAATGCCATCCGTGCTTAAACCAAACCATACTGCAAACTGAGCCCATTACTTTCTCTCGATTTTTCTCCACTGCGACCCGTCAGCGGATGCTCTCAACTCCCATCTTTCTTACGGTCCTTACTGTGCCAACGCATCAACTTGGCATGCTCTTCGTTTCTGAACAGTCATTTCAACCGTGGTATTATAGGAGCATACCACATCACCTTCGCAGGAACCCTCTTCCTGCGGGGCTCTCCCTCAACATCACCAGGGTCATCTCGTCTGATCTTATACCGCAATGCACCGCATACCGGGCATGCGTTTAAATCGTTGTACGCACCGCGGTAGAGGATGCAGTCATTAGGGCATGCATGTATCTTCTCCACCTCCAATCCTAGAGGGCATACGACCTTCTTTGCTGCGTACGTACCGTCGGGCAATTCGTTATCCTTTGGAAGCTTCTTATTCAATATTTTTAGTAGCTTGTCAAATCCTTTGTCAGGCACAGCATTCTCCGCCTTCCACTGCAGCAATTCCATTACGGTACCGAGCTTTGTGTTGCCATCTTCGCAATTGGGGTACAACCCTTTTTTGTGATCCTCTAACATGCGATCGAACTTCAGCTTCTCCTTTTCACTTTCGCACTTTTCCCTTGCATCAACAATGACCCGGCGGAGATCATCATCGGGCACATCGTCTGGTTCCTCTTGATCTTCAGCTTCCCCCGTTGCAGCGTCACTGTATTCAGGGGGCACATAGTTGTCATCGTCCTCTTCTTCTTCGTTGTCTTCCATCATAACCCTTATTTCTCCGTGCTTTGTCCAAACATTATAGTGTGGCATGAAACCCTTATAAAGCAGGTGGATGTGAAGGATTTTCTTGTCAGAGTAGGACCTCGTATTCTCATAATCAGGGCATGGACAACACATAAAACCACTCTGCTTGTTTGCCTCAGCCACTTTGAGAAATTTACGCACGCCATTAATGTACTCGGAGGTGTGTCTATCACCGTACATCCATTGCCGGTTCATCTGCATGCATTATATATAATTATGTGTGTCAAAAGTAAGAAAATTAGACAAGTATCTATCTAAAGTAAGATTTTTTTTCTTTTAGAAAGAAGATAAGAACAAGAGGCTCACCACGATGGTGCCGGCGACGAGATCGGCACGGGCGATCGACGGCGGTGAAGACGAGGACGGGGCGTGACGGACCGCTAAACCTAGACAAATCTCGGAAAAAATGGAGTTCCGAGGTCGAGCTTCGAGAGGAGAAAGCTTAAATAATATGGCTCGGGCATTTCATCGAACACCTCACATGCATAAGAGGTGAGCTAGAGCACCCAAATGCCCTTCCTCACCGGCCAGCAAAAAACAGAGCACTGTGGAGTGCTCTGCTCGCCGGCAGTGGGGTATATACAGGAAACTCATTTGTCTCGGTTCGTGGCTGGAACCGGGACTAAAGACCAGCCTTCTGTCCCGGTTCGAGCCAAGAACCAGGACCTATGTTTGTGGGCCAAGAGCGAGGCCCATTGGTCCCGGTTCGTGCCAAGAACCGGGACAAATGGGCCAAGACGAACCGGGACCAATGCCCACAAGGCACCGGCCGGCCCCCTGGGCTCATGAACCGGGACGAATGCATCCATTGGTCCCGGTTCGTGGCAGAACCGGGACTAATGGGCTAGCTAGGCCCGAACGAAAGCCTCTTTTTCTACTAGTGCGTGGTCCTCTTTAATTCTCATCGACAAAGCATCCTTCCCAGACTCGCTGCAGGTTTTGATGTACTATTGATGGAATCTTCGCATCATCGTTGTTAGAGGAGGACTTCCATCTTTGACGAGAGGCTTCCCGTACTGGTATTTGAATTCGTCCACCTCTATTGTATCAAAATGTACATCGTCGGGCAGGTAATCACCAGGGGGGCATGATTGGTTCTCCTGTTCTCCGAGCTAGGGAATGTTTGCCTACTTCTTCGTTCTGCTAACCTTTTGTCACTTGAAGTAGTTCCTGACCAGCGTGCATCTTGCAGTGTCTTTTTTAAGACAGCAGACATGGTTGTCATCCGACGGAGGCGGTGGTGGTCGCTTCAGGGCATTGATAGTGTGCTTCACTTTCATCGGATCTATCTTCTCCTCCAGAGGTGGATGTTTCATAGCTCTTCGCGTTTCAAAGAAGTCCTTCACTTGGGCTTCACAGATCTTCGCATTTTCCTCCACTGTAATTTCGTATGGTAACTTCTCTACAGGCTTGAGAGATGACCGAATCTATATTGCCTCCTGCCTCTGGCTGTACTACTAGACGCCGGAGCGGCGACGTCTCTCTTCTGATGCTGCTGACGTGTAGTAGAAGGAGGCGGAGTGCTCCGACGCGCCGGAGCAGCCGGAGCGGCGGCTTCTGTCTTCCGTCGTTGCTGACGAGGCGGAGGAGGAGGCGGGCTGGTCGGACGCGCTGGAGCAGGCGGAGAAGGAGGCGGAGTGCCGCCCTCACGCACCGGAGTAGCCGGAGAAGCAGGCGGAGTGCCCTGATCACTCGCCGGAGGAGGAGAAGGAGGAGGAGGAGGGGTCCAGTTCGGAAGCTTGATGTGCTCCTTCCGCCATAGACATGGAGTCTTCAGAGCAAGACCCAGCTGAGTCTCCCCTTCACCTGTAGGGTGGTCAAGCTCGAGTTCCTAAAATCCCTCCGTTATTTCATCCACCATCACAACATCATTGCCTTGTGGAATCGAACGGCAGTGAAAAGTTGCGTCGGGTTCAGGAGGTGCAACAGAGCTGACAGTCGCCTTGACTTTGAGGTTCTTCCATTGTGTCATAAGCTGGCAATGTTGAGCCTTCGTGATAGCATCCACGGGGTAGCTAGGAGTTGTGAAGTCAGGCTGTTGAACAAGCTCAGTGGAAGCCACGCTGCTTCTCCACTGAGATGGCGGGGTAGATTCTGGGGTAGGTCCAGCAGGTCGCTGGCTCTCAACTTGTGCCTCTAGCTTTAGTACCCTTGCATTCAGCTTCTGTAGTTCGCTCTGCTTTAGTTTCCTCTTCCTCTCCCGGGTTTTGTAACCACCTCCACCGGGAAACCCAACCTTCCACGCAACGGAGCCTGGCATGCCTCGTGTACGTCCAGGGTGCTCAGGATTCCCGAGGGCCTCGGTGAGCTCGTCGTTCTCTCTGTTGGGAACGAACGTCCCTTGCTGCGTTGCGGCGATATACTTCTGAAGCTTCTTGACGGGTATTTTAAGTTGCTCGTCTGTTCAAACGCACTTCCCTGTTTCAGGGTCCAAGATTCCCCCAACGCCGAAGAACCAAGTCCTTGAACGGTCTGGCCAGTTGAATGTCTCTGGTTCGACCCCTATAGCAAGCAGGTCATTCTCAGCCTTGTCCCACAACTGCCGGGCTTTCAGGTAGCCACCTGACCCCGTGCGATGGTGATACTCCTTCTTTGCAGCATTTATCTTGTTTGTCTCTGACATCTTCTTACTCTTCTCTGATGTCTTGTAGGCCACAAATGCAGGCCAGTGATCTCTTATCTTCTCAAACCGGCCGGTGAATTTTGGAGTCTTCCCTTTGTCGACCTACGATGATTTCAACTCATTCTTGCACCTCCTGAATAGATCTGCCATCTTGTTAAGAGCATGAGCCTTGACCAATAGCTCTATAACTGGCTTATCCGGATCCTCCTCCAGCGGTAGGGCGAAATTTGCCTTCAGCAAGTCCAAAGATCATCTTTCTTTCTATCGTTGACATAAGAAACTTCAGGGTCTTCTTTCTTAGGCTTATTCCATTGGTGGATGCTGATCGGGATCATGTCCCTAAGAAGAACCCCGCACTGAGCAGAAAATGCTTCCTTGGTCCGCCTGGGTTCAATCGGTTGGCCATCGTTCGCGATTCCTGTGATCGTGAACCTTTCATCTTGGCGCAACCTTTTCTTCGGGCCTTGTCTTGTTACCGAAGTTTGGCTCGATCCGGAGGGCTAGAAAATAAGAAAGAATGGTTAATATGTGTACATACCAATACAATTAATGCATCAACTAGCTAGTCAGCATAGGCTTAATGAATATATATACCTCGCCGGACTTTGCAACAGCTCCCTCCTCCGTTCGGTCACCGGAGCTGTCATCACGTTCTCCTTCTTCCACCGGCATTCGGTCACCGGAGCCATCATGATCATGTCCTTCCTCCTCCATTATTCGATAACTGGAGCCTGCTTCACCCTTTCCTTCTAGACCATCGGTGTCGTTGAGATACATCAAGATATCAACTCCGCCGAGGATTATGTCCCCCAACAACTGTTCTATTTCCAAGTCTTTGTGCTCCATAGTTTCTGCAAATATTACAACATGGCAAGTAACATACAAACATGACAAATGGATATATTAGTGGCAAACATAGACCTAGCTAGCTCGATGCTTCTACGTTTTCGGGTGGCCTTGACAATGCTTCTAGGGTTTGGGGTGGCCTTAGCAACGCTTCTAGGGTTTGGGGTGGCCTCGACGCTTCTAGGGTTTGGTCGGGCGAGAGGAGGTTGATCGACGTCCCCCCTCATGTTGAAGAGTTACCGGAGTTCTCTCATGAATGTCCGACGTCCGGACCACCTCTCTCATGAATGTCAAACAAGGGATTTAACAAAATGGCGCCATTCTGGATGTGCAGAAAATGGTCCATATTTTTCCTGATCTCATCTACCCTTCTATATGTCATGTTTTCTAGTGTCAAAGGATTCAAGAAAACCATGGCTTCTTCATTAACCGGAAGTAACAGGCGCATGATGGTATAAAGCTCTCCAAAGTTATTTTGGAACGGAGTCCTGATAGGATAACTTGCTTTTTGGTACGAAGTTCAGCAAGAGCCTTTCAAATATCGCTATTTGGAAGACCTTTGCTGAATTTCGTACCAAAAAGCGAATTATCCTATCAGGACTCCATTCCAAAATAAATTTGGAGAGCTTCATACGATCATGCGCATGTTACTTCCTGCTAATTATGAAACCATGGATTTCTTCAATACTTTGACACAAGAGAACGTGCACATATAGAATGGTAGATGAGATCAGAAAAAATATGGATCAAATTAATTATGCACATCCATAATGGGGGTATTCTTGATAAATCTCTTATAAATATCAAGAGAGTTTGTTGGGTAGGGGCGGGAGGGGGTAGGAGACCGAAAACATTTGTTTCCAGGATTTGGGTGTCCTCGAGAGTTGGCCGAGAGAGGGGGGGGGGTGCTCCCGTGGTCTAAAATCGGTCTATGCACGATACAAACATTTTACCTTAGTAACGTAGAAAAAAATATTATCTGGGAGGGGGTATATCGACCCCCTCTCATGTTGAAGTTATCGGGGAGGAGGTATATCGACAACGATGACATACATAGATGAAAAAAATATTACCGGGGAGGGGGTATATCGAACCCCCCCCTCCCCCCTCATGTAGAAGTTATCCAGGAGGGGGTATATCGACAACGATGACATACATACATGAAAAAAAATGTTATCGGGGAGGGGGTATATCGACCCCCCCGCCCTTCATGTCGAAGTTATCGGGGAGGGGGTATATCGACAACGACATACCCGATAAAAAAATAAGAAGATTAAGAAAAAGAAGAAAAAAAGAGGAGAAGAAGAAGGAATAGAGGAGAAGTAGAAAAAAAGAAGAAAGAGAGGAGAAAAAAAAGGAATAGAGGAGAAGAAGAAAATCTAGAATAATAGAAAAATAGGAATAGAGGGACAAGTACGATGACGACCCATCAGTACCGACTTGCAAACAAAGATCTGTTGTGGCTATCTAGCATTGGAATATGGAAAGAAAAGAGTTCACCCCGAGGAAATGGGCCAGAGAATGTGGGCTGGCTGAAATAAAGGCATGGTCTTACTGAATCAAAGCAGTCCAAAAAAAGTGCAAAGCCATCTTTCAAGAAGAAACTTGCAAACCATTATCCGCCAAAAAACTTGCAAATCGTCATAGCAATATCACAGACTTAGGCAGTGATGTGGTGAATTTATTAATCTATAAATACAGAAAGGGTTATTCTTTGCAAATGTTAGTTAATGATTCCTCCTAACTGCTGGACACATGAAGACTCGCCTCGACTCAACACGCACATGCATGAGATCGATAACTGAAAGTTTTTCTGGGTTTTGCAAAAATAAAAAATACTTCCAAACCAGTGTCGGAACTATAAGTAAAATTTTCAGCTTGTGTTTTTAGAGTTGATGTCTAGAAAATTTAGATGGTATATGGTGACAAATATTTCCGAACTTACTTTTGCGTGCATGTGTATAATATGTGACCATTTGGTATGGATGGTAAGCTATATCAAAAAATGAGTGTAACACGTGTACTGTCCAAGAACTACTACATACATTGTCTTTTAATTCCCTGGTGGCATGTGGACCGGCCAATCGCATAGAAAAACAAGGACAACGATAACGCCCACATGTGTGGTGGGAGCGAAACTCGCCCACACGCCCTGCAAGACACAGACTGCGTCACGTCACCGCATGCATGCATGTGAGAATCTTTTTGCATTTTTAGTTTTTAAAATGTTTTATCTCTTAAATAGAAAATTCGATTGAAGATCCGTTTTCACCATTAAATCCTCGCGATGAGATCTTCGAAACTAGATCTCATATCAATATATTTCGACGAATTTTTTTGGGTTAAAAGTTGCCATGTCTATTGCCCATGAATTGCCATGGTGTTTACACTGAAATTGCCATGATATGTTACAACTATTTTCTTCTATATTTAAAAGTAAAATTTGACATTTATAAAACGGGGAATTAAGAAACTAGACTTGCCATGAATCATAAACTAAAATAGCCATGATACATGCACTTAAAATTGTCATGGTTCAGACAAAAAAAATCATGGTCAAAATACTGGAGTTATCATCATCAAGACACTAAAATTGCCATGCTCTACAAACTGAAATTGCCACATGGCACCTTTAGTTTAAGCACTATAGTAACTACGGTGTAAACATCATGGCAACTTTTGGACAAAAACAATTTCGTCGAAACATATCAACATGAGGTTTAGTTTTGAAGATCTCGTCGAGACGGATTTAATGATGTAAACCGATTTTTCATTCGATTTTTTAATTAGAAGATAAAAAAATTTAAGCCAAAAACCGAAAAGATTCCAGCTGATGTCATATGTTCACATGTGACAAAATAAGTGGTAAAAAAGGCGTGTGGACGATGTGCAAGATGTCACATATGTGGACGTTAGTGTTGTGCGCGGTCATGAACACAAAGATTAGCCTTTCCCTAGATCGTTTGAGACCGAAGGAATCTTCTTGGGCCATGCATGCAGGCAGTCTGCCAGGGCTGCATTAGGATTTAGGGGCGTACACCAACTAGCTGATAGGGTCGTACGTCGCCGTCCTGGATCTCACCGCAGAGAACTGTCCCAGGCACAATTCAATTAGCACCACACCCCGGCCGTCAGGGTGCCGTCCAAGCTTCCTGTGCCTACAGGACTCACTTGGCCGTTTGTGCTCCCCAGATTTTAACATTGTTAGCTCAGATCGCAGTAACCCACACAGCCGCATGCGAATTGGACGCACAACCACCAAAAGCGAGCGCAATGGAACAAGCGACCAACGCGCATGACGAGCTTAGCCTCGAGCTCACCCTGGTCGCCACCGTGGGAGTGGCGCCGGCAGCGCCTCGCTTCTTCCTCTGCGCCTACTGCGACCGCAGGTTCCTCACTGCGCAGGGGCTCGGTGGCCACCAGAACGCGCACAGGCAAGAGCGCGCCCTTGCCAGGCTCCACGGTGATGCCGCTGCTGACATGCACGCCTCCCGGGCATGGAAGGCTGCTGCTCGGATGCCTGAGGGGCCCGAGGACGAGGTGCCGGCGGCGGGTGGCATGGCGCACAAGCGCGGCAGCAGCTGGCCGGAGCCTGACCAAGAGCTGGACTTGTCCCTCCGGCTGTAAATGGTCGGTCGGTCGATCTCTGCTAAAATGGTTGCTCCGCACCACTTATTTCGGTTGTAGGTACGTCATGGTCTAGCTACTTTGCGTGGACCCTTTGTTTCAAGCTCGTGTTGGGCATATTGTCAGAAAGAAACTCATGTGGGCAGGCATGGGATTCATCGGCTCTTCTACTTTTTTTTAAGTATTGAACTGAATCTCTAGAGCTTGTCGCTCCTTGGGATGAAACAAAATTCCCAATTTCTCCGGCCAGCTTGTATGTGCTTCTTTATGATAATCAGTTTTTTCAGAAAAAATCAAGATATATGCTACTCTCTCGGTCCCGAATTAGTTGTCACAGAATTGGCTAAATGTTTCCTTAGCCGTTAGGAATCTAGAATAAGAACATCAAGAAAATTGAGATGTTGGCCAACACCAAATTCATTAGTGCCACCTCCTTTTCCATTAGGCCAGCCTACGTTTTTCCCAAGATTGACAATTTGGCAAACATAGTACAATTTATATATAACAAAAAATATCATTAGAAACTTGAAATAATATATTATCTAGCGGTACATGTTTTAGGATATATTACTTGTATTATTATATTGGTCAAATTGTCAATCTTCTTAGGCCTAATAAATTTTAATGGAGATAGTACTCCCAAGACTCCAACTTTTGAACCTCCAACTGCTTATACATTTTTTTCTCAAATTTACAGCTCAGACATTTCTCAAAACTATATTTGACCTTTGTGTGTTTCTAATCTCCATTATATAGTCTCGACAATGAATTGGGACGGGAAGGTATTTGAGAGGAAATAAGCCCAACACAACAGCCAAGTAGTTGGGTTTACTTCCACAATAAGTCTCGAACCTGTCGTAGTTTTAAGACATTAAAGGTGCTCAAAGCAAATGAATACGAGCTTTATATTAGTTACTTTCTTTCGATCATATCCATGAAGAGTACATTGTCATCAATATATTGATAACTCATGGTCAAGAAAGGTGCGGAATCTTGGATCTGACGAACCTCCCTGGTTCTATTTACAAGGATAACTAACATATCTGCAATAGTATAATAGAAAATGAAATAGAAAAGTGTACCCTTGGCATCACCTTTATTTGCTTGAAAAAAGGACTAATATCATCGTTTTATTGATATCAATGCCTTCTTTGTGGATAAAATTTTCCACCGAAGCTCATGAGACAGGGATGAACCCTTTCCGCAGATATGAGTATAAACCTATTAGGTCCAAGGGCTTTGAGCGGTGGCGTGGCCAGTTATCCGCCCGAAGGGGTAAGTTGACAGCTTCACTCGACAACACCATCGACGGGCAACTTTGACTGCTTGTTAGTGTTAACTTCTCGTAGACACATAGTTTACTTAATTATGTTTCGTGTTTCCTCTGGTGAGGTTGTACCTCTGGTGAGTAACAGTTATCTCTCGGAGTAAGTGGTAATTTTAAAATTAAGCATGCATGTCCGCACATCACAGCAGCAGCGCGCATGGTCCCTCAATTCCATCTCCAAACAGCTAGGGCCAGTAATCTATTTATCTTAACATTATGCAAATGTGTCATCTCAGCATGCAATATGCATGCAAGAAGACCCACCACAAAATGCAATCATGCATTGGTAAAAGTTAACCTCAACATGCAAACATGCATGATAGTATCTGCATTGGTAAAAGTTCATCTCAACATGCGGAAATATGCGTGATAATATCTACCCTATTGTGCTATTTATATTTAATAAATATTTCACAACTATACAATAATCAAACATAATATTGTATTCCCACTATTCATGTTACGCGACCAAATCTCATTGAAATATATTGAAAAACATACCCGTGACAGTGCTGGATATCATCTGGTGTAAGTAAATAGGTAATTTCCACTAAACTATTTCTCTTAACACATATACGTTCTGTAGGCCACCATAATAAATAAGCATAATAAATTGAATCAACTTTCATTTTTAATTGCCATATTGTTAATTCATATATTTATGTTCTATACATCAAAATATCATCGAAATATGTTGCAACCAATTCCTGTCAGATTTGTTATTTCTCAGGCGATTAAATCTTTTAGTGGCGTTAGTTGATTCCCACATTGAAGAAGGCGAAGCATGCTGAGGTGGTCGCCGGCAAGGCCGAGGCATGACCTCCCAAGAGACGGGGATGGCATGCCCATTGTGGCATCGTCGCTGCTGGAGAAGAGGCAGGGGTTGCAGGTTTGACAGGTGGGGAGGCTTAGTCATTTGACATCACCGAGATTAGACGGCGCCCAAGCCCGAGAAGGGGATGTCGTGGCTGGCCATGGCGTCATCGTTGATGGCTCGCTAGGACCTCACCAGAGTTGGGGTCGATGCTACACACCGTGGCAGCGTTGGCAGGGAGAGGCAGGGGTACCGGGGGAAGGAGCGGCTTGTTGTGAGGAAGAAGCAGCGACCACTAGGTTTCAATCCAGTTGTTTGAGCTCATCGACTGAAACTATTTTCTCAGTTTCCGTTTTTAGCCTAACATGGTCTAATGAATAATTTCATTGCAATCTTGGTGAGCGATTACTTTGTTTGGAGCGAATGCTAAATGAATCCTATAACATTTCTATAAATTTCCTTTGTTACAAAAGGGGAATAAATTGCACAGAATGAAAACGGTACCCAAGTGACCTGGCCAGTTGCTCATTTTCTCCAGACCGAAGGAATCTTGACTGGGCCTGGCCTTCCACGCATTGCATCTTTTTACTGTTTTATAATCTGCAGGAGTTAATACCACGTGTGTACAAAACTAGCTAGGGCCTCAATCCCGGCTAGACCTCACCTCCCCCTGGAGAACAGTGACAAGTGTAATTGGCACCACACCCCGCCGTCGGGATGTGTGCTTGGCGTGTTGTCCTCTCTAGATTCGAACATTGCTAGCTTCCCCCCCCCCTCTCTCTCTCGCGCGCGCACACACACAAACACAAACACACAAAAGCCATATACGAGACACGGCCATAGACCAGCCAGGAGCGAGCACTATGGAACGAGCGAGCAGCGGCAGCGTACACAACGATGAGCTCAGCCTTGAGCTTACCCTGGCCGCTGTGGCGCCCATGCCTGGCACACCGGACGGCTTCTTCCTCTGCGTCCACTGTGACCGCAAGTTCCGCAGCTCGCAGGCACTCGGCGGCCACCAGAACGCGCACAAGCATGAGCGTGCCATCGCCAAGCGCCGGCGAGAGGCTGCAGCGGCAGCCACCCGCGCACAGGAATCAAGGTCAAGGAAGGCGGGGAGGCATGCTGCTACTGCAGATGGCAAGCAGGGCGGGAGCTCGTCGAAGCGTGGTGACAACGACGAGGTGGACTTGTCTCTCCGGCTATAAGCGATCCCTCCATCGATCTTCTAATATAGGAGGATTCGTGTTATTTCCTGCTGGGTAAGTCTGAATCTAGCTACATTGGTTGGTTTGGAAAAAAATGTTTTACCTTCTGTCTCGTATAGCAACAATTTGATCAACCGTTTTCTTTCAAGCTCATGTTGGGCGTGTGTTAGATTCATCGGCTCTTCTAGTTAATTTTCTTCATAAGGTCTTGGAATTGAATGCCCAAACCTTCCTGGCACAAAATTCTTCATTTCTTCGGTTTCTATGCCTTCTCATGCTAATCACATTGCAGAAAAATCCAGATCTACCCAAATCTAAGTCCTTATAGCCCATTAGGGATCTCTAATATAAAACCATCATGAAATTTAGGTGTAGCTAACCTCCGGCTTTTGAACCTCCAACTAGTAAAACATATATCAATCTATAGAAACTAATGATCTTCTTTAATCTCATTTCATAGTCTCCAACGACAAATTGGAATGCAGAGGTATTTGAATGGAAACGAGCCCAAAAGCCCGAACTCTTGGGAAAGTTATGTTTAGGACACGAATGGTGTCAAAGAAAATTAAAATATGCTATAAATTAGTTGTATTGCTTCAGATCATGTTCCATAAAGTGTGTAGTGTCATCAACGTATTGAAGTATTCGCTCCTTTCCATTTTGATGGCCTATCTCGAAAATCAGAATTTTCCAATTTGTAAGGCTCATTTGTCTTGGGAACATGCAAACATAGCTTTGTCCACACTGAATTATTTCAATTTTTTGATCCCAATGTATAATCAACCAATGCATGAAGGACTGAGAGGGTCATGCATGTAGCATTAATAAGTTGCCTAGAACTTATCACTAGTAGAAAAACGACTTTTAGTATCGGTTCGTAAGGACCTTTAGTACTTGTTCTGGAACCGGCACTAAAGAGTGGGGACTAAAGGTCTCCCCTTTAGTCCCGGTTAAACACGAACCGGGACCAAAGGCCCACCACGTGGCACGAGGCGCGCCGTGGTTTGGGAGATCTTTAGTCCCGGTTGGTAAGGATTTTTTATTTATTTTTGAAATAAAGCAAAAACAGCCCACCTACTGGGCTGACACGGCCTGCATACGACTAGAAACTCAATCTCTAGTTGGGCCAGGATGTAGGCCCGTACGGCCCAGTAGTCCCCACAGGAAAGAAGACTTGCAATAGGCCTACAACGGCCTGCTTAGAGAGGAGCTCGACACGGTAGCCGCGGCGGGGCTTATAAACCGGTGCGAGCTCCTCTCAACCAGCGAGGTGGGACTAAACATTGTGCACTGCGGGTGGCAGCGCACCACCTTTAGAACCAGTTGGTGGGTCCAACCGGTACTAAAGGAAGGGGGGTCTTTAGTACCGGTTGGAGACACCAAGACATACTAAAGGTGGACCTTTAGTATGTCTTGGT
>NC_057812.1:724343800-724350818 GCF_018294505.1 Triticum aestivum | reverse complement strand
AGCTCCTCTCAACCAGCGAGGTGGGACTAAACATTGTGCACTGCGGGTGGCAGCGCACCACCTTTAGAACCAGTTGGTGGGTCCAACCGGTACTAAAGGAAGGGGGGTCTTTAGTACCGGTTGGAGCCACCAACCCGTATTAAAGGCCACCATCTCTTTAGTACCGGTTCGTGGCACGAACCGGTACTAAAGATTCGCCACGAACCGGTATTAATGAGCGCCCCCGCCTAGCTGTTGGAACCGGTACTAATGTTCACATTAGTGTCGTTTCAATTACAAACCGGGACTAATAAGTTTCACATTAGACCCTTTTTCTACTAGTGTATGTAAGTCCTTCTTGATTGATGATTTACAAGATGAGGCCAACAAACCGAAAAGGAGGGAGTACATGTTTGTCATAGTCAAGAGGTGTGGAAAAACACCACAGATCTGGGAGTCCACTTATGTTTTTTTGCGGGGCAGTCCCCCTTTGCTCCATTTACGAGGATTGATAGCACGCCTGCTATAACATTGATGCAGATAAATGACAAAATGCCCTCCTTGACGTGTGCTCTATTTTTCGCCTGAAAAATGAACTAATATCATTGTTCACATTTTTTTCGAAAAGGAGAATAACCCCGGTCTCTGCATCCAAGTGATGCATACAAAGATTTTACTAAATTATTCAGCAGAACCCCAAAACAAGAACATTGATCAACCCAAATCCACCTTCCTCGCAAAAATGGTTGCTACACGTACCAACTTGATGATGCGCCCCAACCGCACCTCAACACACACCATATAATTTGGTGGCCTCACCATGCCGCACCCGGCATGCCGAGAGCATCAACCGGTCTAGCAGACCATAAGCGCGCACTGCATAAACACGCTCTAAAATCATACGCCGCCATCTTCCGCCATCCCACCTTCAGGTGCAACCAACACATTCAGCTTCCCAGGCTGTACTGTCGTTAACGCCACCATGACGCCCGACAGCACCACCACCTGTGCATGTTCATCAGCACGCGTCCGCCACAGAGGCTCCGTTGTGCCACGCCGCTGAGACCCGTCGTCATCGCCGTGGTAGAAGCAACACCGCACCTTCTCTTGTCCCCTCCAGCCATCATCGGCTCTAATACGAATCCCAGGTTTAGGTTTCCCCGGAGCAGCTGGACCAAGGTGATGATGATTGCAACCGACAATACCTTCCGCAAGGGGACAACACCAAATGCGCCACCATCGTCTGCCAGGACCAAGGTCGACACGCTTTTCACAACAGTCGCGCCATCTCGATCCTACAGTTGATTGGATCCGTGTGGATCCACGTCGTGAAGACTAACGCAGTTGCCGTGTCAGCAACAGAGGGTCTCCAGCCGCCGCTCACCGGCCCCTCAATGTGCCGCCGACAACTGCATCACCAGCTCTCCCTGGCGATCCTGTAGCACCACCGCCACCACCCACCACCACTCCGCCGGCACACGCCGTCGCCGGAGGCAAGACGCCTTGCCGCCAGCGACCTAGATCAGGGCAGGTACCCCCATGCCCATGGGTGCCCCGCATCACCCGAACCTACACGGGACAGGAGAGCGCCTCCGCCACAGCTGTCGGCCGCAGGGATTTTCCCGGAGGCTTCCTCCAGTGGCGATGGAGGGAGGTATAGGAACTGCGGCGACCTTGGCGGCTAGGGTTCGAGGGTCCACCCGAGTCGCCCAGCTGGGCGGCAACACGGGGGCGTGTGTAACGCTGGGTCGAGCAGCAATTGATGACATTTATGTCAACGCATATTCTTTCTAGATAAAATTTTCACCCAAGGTCCTAAAATAATGGGAAACCCATCTCGGCTGAGCTTGCACTGGGAAATACCAGTGGTTTTTATCTTCTGACTTCTCAAATTAGTTTCATAAGAAATAGTCTCAAAATGTGGTTTCTTATAGTTATCGCCTAGTTTGTTCTGCAAATATCTAATACAAAAGATGTATAACAATTTAGGACAAAGGGCTTTGGACAGCAGCGAGGCAAGCTGGTGGCTCAAAGAGGTAAGTTGACCATGTATGCCACTTGACAAAACCATTGGTGCGCAGTTGACGAAAAAGCGTTTCCCCCCACCTTATATTGTAAAGCAACGACCACCACAGAACAGAGTATGGTAGCAAGGTTCCATCAAACGGATCCAACAACAGAAAAAAATACAACAGGTTCCAAGGTCTTGCTGGGGCACAGCACAACAAATCCCTCAAATAAAAGAGCAACCAATCTGGCTCCGGCGGAGGCAGAGAGAGCTGGGGTTGGAGCGGCGGGGCGAGTCGAGAGGCCGAGGCGCGCAGGTCGGTGATCATCTTGTCGATCGAGAGGCGGTCTTGGTGCTTGCTAAGCGGCTTCCAAAGCTGTAAAAAGCCACACAGTTTGTATATGGCCTCAATGACACGTAGAGGAATGTGATGCTCAATCACCAATTTATTGCGGGCATTCCATAATGTCTGCAGCAGCTTGCCCACCAACACCCAGATGGGGAGTTACAACTACAACTAGTTTTCCTGCTTTTGAGTTCCAACCTCTCCCAGACACATATTTCAGTTATTTTTGCTCTTTGCTAAACAAGTCAATGTGGTTGAGTTGGTTCAGAATTCAAGAACTCGCTATATACATTTTGAAAAAAGATAAAGGGCTATGACAGTCGCATGACAACATCAGAGCAGTTCCCGATTAGTGATAACACAAGAAGGCATTACTGACGCACAACTGTATGTCGATAAATGGTACTTTCACGAAAGGTGACCTAATTGCAGATCGTCCACGTATGGTTGGTTCTTGGAAAGCATGCACAACGCACAAGGTCGCAATGGTTGAACCGTGTTATTGAACCCTAACCGTGTATGTAGGAGACACGGGGGCATAGATGATCCATCTTGTACAGGTGATCTAGGGAGTCCGATGAGATTCCGCGCAGTAGGCGGCCCCACTCACACTCTCGTGTACTCTGGATGCTTCACGCAGCCTCAGCTAGCACCACCATAATTTTGTTTGTCTGAACGAATTAAATCCAAGCCACTTGCGCCTGTAATCTAATTGTTGTTCACGGTTCACGGTTAGTGGTGCCACAAGGACGCACAACTGTATGTCGTCAAATGGTATTTTCACGAGAAGGTGACCTAATTGCTGATCGTGCATGTACGGTTGGTTCTTGGGAAACATGCACAACAAACAAGAAATATAAGAGTGTTTAGATCGTTTGGAAATATAAGAGCGTTTAGAAATGTATGATTGAATCGTGTGGTTCAACACTAAACCGTGTCTCCTTAAAGAAATGTAAGAGCGTTTAGATTACTAAAGCAATGATCTAAACGCTCTTATATTACTCTATCCATTCCTTTATGTAACTTGTATTATTTCTGGCACGGTGACCAAGGCACATAATTATAGACATGTTAAGATGAAATTACCCTTAACCAATTTATTCATTAGTGGCAAGTAAATCAATTACTTCAGGAAAATAAGAAAAACATGCAAACGACACAGAGATAGTTTCCTTCTTTTGCTACAAGGAGAGATACAGACAATTAGGAGAGAGATACTTTCCTCTTTTCTGCAAGGGTAACAAGTGAATTATGAGGAATTAGAAGAAATGCACATTACATTTTGGAATTTTATCAAAAAACAAATACTCCTTATATAAAGGAATGACGGGACACTAGTAGAAAAACGGCCATTTGTCCCAGTTCGTAAGGCCCATTTGTTCCGGTTGGGGAACCGGGACTAAAGGGTCGTTACTAAAGCCCTACACCTTTAGTCTCGGTTCTTACACCAACCGGGACAGATGGGCCTCCATGTGGCCATTGCGGCGAGTCCAGGCAGGAGGGCCTTTTGGTCCCGGTTGGTGGCACCAACCGGGACCAAAAGGCATTCACGTGTCAGCAACTGGCAGGAGCTGAGTTTTTTTTAAAAGGGGTGGTTTAGGGGGTTTTGGGGTTAATTTAGAGTGTTAGCTAGCTAATAGAGAGAAGTGTCTTCTCTTATCTCCGTGCTTGGTTTACCAATGCTAGCGCTATGCCTAAACATGGCTTAGATTAAAGTGAAGGCAACATATATCTGGTGCATGTCGAAAGTAATACTAATCCTAACTTGATCAAGTTTGGATTAGTACTACTTTCGACATGCACCACATGCATGTTGCCTTCACTTCAATCCAATCCATATTCATTTCACCCACTGATATATAATAACTCTTCATGCTCGCATCATGCATCATCATAATAACAAGTCTTACTAATCATCATCATACAACTTCTACTCGTTATTAATAACAAGTCATACGATTGTCATCCTCATAGTCATCAAACCAACCCTACTTAATTGTTCTTAGCGCATGATCATCAGTATAAGGTAGGACCTAAATACCCTCTTTTAAGGTAAAATAGCATAAAACAATATTTGCCCCGACTCTCCATTATGGAGAATGGAGATCATCATGTCTCCATTTCTTGCGCTTCGCTTCCTTTTGCTTCAAAGAACCTCCTTACGACTGTCCATATATTTTTTCCATTCTATGATTTTCATGTCTCCACTTCTTTTAGAAATCCGATATGGACAGTTGAGATTCGTAGGATGACATGGCTGCATGTTCAAAGCATCAAGGCGACCATTCTGATACATCAGATGAGGCACAAAATCATCTGATATTTTCTGTTGACAAATATAGTAATAACTTCGTAGTTAGCAATGTAGTTAAGTTTTAAAAGAATTTATGCAAAAGATGCACAGATGTCGTAATAGTAAAAAAATCCTACCATGCCATCTCCATGGATGTTACCGTAGTTCAACGCGTGCACTAGTGACACGTATTGACCATAATGTGGAGGAGTTTTATTATAGATATTGTAACTCTCAAGATCAGTACAAAATGCGACCAGATGATTTTTCTCCTGATAAGTTAACTCAGAGCCATCGGTGTAGTAGGTTCTGTCTACCATGTTCCGCACATTGTTTGAACAATGAAAATAAGCTGTAAACAATTTTGAAATGAACAATATAAATTAGTTAATAACTATGTTTGAGAAACTCACATAGCGGTAGAATTGGTAGCGTATTAACAAGGACCCAAATGTCCATATTGTCTTGGTCGATGTTAGGATCACCAAGATCCATGGTGACAAGCATACCCTCATAGAACCATACATCTTGCAAAGTTCTTCCCAATTTTTTTAACCAAAATGGGTTATGCTCTCAGAATTATACAGATTTACTTCAAAATCCACATCATGATGGGTCCTTAGGTGAATTTTCTTTGTTTTTCGAAATTTTCATGGTCTTCAAAACCCATCCTCTCTAGGACATAGCGTCTTGAATGGCATGAGATAAGCTACTCAAATTGTAAAAGATGAAAATTAAACGTTGAAATAGTTGAAGTCATGCTTAACTACAAAAAAACACACTTGTCATCCTTGCGTACCATTTCAACATCGAAGGTGTGCTCGGGCTTAATGCTGAAGTGCCGATCTTCGTCCAGGTGAGGCCTGTCGCACAGACCTCGGTCGTCGTGGCACCAGTCACACTCCCCCGGGAGACTTTCGTCGTCCGAGTACGACATTTCCTACGTTCATAATTCAAATATTAAACTTGTACAATTAAATATATGTACTAAAAAACCCTATAAGCTATCAACTAATCAAATGCATACGCCTTGCATAGTACTCTCCAATTTTAGCATTCAAAGTAGGAGTAGTTTTTCAATTTGAGCATTCAATAAGTAAAACCAAATCGTAAAATAAAGTAGTATTCAAATTAGCATGCATTCAATTATAAGCAAAACTACATCATCTCTTGCGTCCATATATCATCTAATATTATCACTAATACACCTCGAATAGTATCATACATATAGCATCGCTAATACAGCTAGCTAGAACCGTAGCGCCCGACGGATATCGGCGCGGGCGATGGACACCCGAAGAGAAGGAACCATCACAGGATCATAGCTCGAGTGAGATCCCTGAAGAACCTGCCAGGTATTGTCAAACGTGCCCTCCAACGCAACCATGTAGCGACGGACATGCTCGTCCTCCTCGCTGACACAGTGACGTACCACCTCCGCGTTGTCCGGTAGCCTCGGCACCATCACTAGCCCACGCGACCGCCACCAAACAATGTTCGGGTCAACGACGGGCTATCTCCTCACCAACCTACGCCCCCCAGAAGGTAGCACCTCCCAATACCAGCCCAGCGGAGCCCAGTCCCGGACATGCCCCCTTTGATCAAGAAGGCCTCCTCCGCCGAGTCGACGACAAGGATGTGGGATAGGCATCGTTGACGTCGATGCGGGAATAATTGCTTCAACTAAAAAATTAAACTAGTTCTACTAATTTTCTTGCTAAAAATAAACTACTTACATAGTGAAATAAAGTAGTTTTATTAAATCAACTAGTTCAACTACTAAGCACTTACTATAAATAAAATAAAGTAGTACTTACTAAAGATAAACTACTTCTATAGTCAAATAAAGTAGTTTTATTAAATCAACTAGTTCAACTACTAAGCACTTACTAAAAATAAACTAGTTTAACTAGTTCTATTATTTATTGACCCACCCCTCTCATGTCGAAGAAAAAAAAAAGAAAAAATGAGGAGAAGAAGAAAGGAATAGAGGAGAAGAAGAAAAAATAGAATATCTATTTTTCTTCTTCTCCTATATTCCTTCTCCTTCCCCTTATTTTTTCTTCTTCTTCTTCCTCTTTTTATTTTTCTTCTTCTTCCTTCTTCCTTCTTCCTTCTTCCTTTTTCTTCTTTTTCCTTATTTTCCTTCCTCGACGACCCAAACCCTAAACAGTACAACTAACGACAACGACTTCGCTTGCATACATATGAACAAATATGATCGATCATCTATCAACAATAAAAACATCATATGATATATGAACAAAAAAATCACATCTATCAACAAAAAAATTCATATGATCGTATATATATGCAGAAAAAGCACCATATATGACGCTGAACAAAAAATCATCATATATGCATACATATATATCCATACATCAACATATAT
>NC_057812.1:724339549-724343549 GCF_018294505.1 Triticum aestivum | reverse complement strand
GACGGCGAGGTCGGGGCCGGGCTGAGGCAGAGGAGGCGCGCGCGGGGTAGGGTAGTGGCCGGCGCGGGGAGACGACGGCGAGGTCGGGGAGGCTGTCGGCGACGGCGAGGTCGCGGAGGCGTCGGCGATAGCGACGGCGATGGGGGCGGCGACAATGACAATGAATGGGCGGTTTCGAGGAGGGGAACTGCGATGAAACTGAAAATTTTCACAAGTCTTGCTTATATACACGAAGTATTGGTCCCGGTTCATGGCACCAACCGGGACCAATGCCCCCCTTTAGTCCCGGTTCATGCCACCAACTGGGACCAAAGGTCTCTTTTTAGCAGCACAAAGGGCGGGAAGCAGAGGCCTTTGGTCCCGGTGTGACGCCCTCGATTCAATCGGACACTAATCATACACGCAAATATGTACGATCAAGATCAAGGACTCACAGGAAGATATCACAACACAACTCTAGACACAAATTAAAATAATACCAGCTTTATATTACAAGCCAAGGGCCTCGAGGGCTCGAATACATAAGCTCGAATACACAAGAGTCAGCGGAAGCAACAATATCTGAGTATAGACATGAGTTAAACAATATTGCCTTAAGAAGGCTAGCACAAAAGCAACAATGATCGAATAGGCAAGGCCTCCTGCCTGGGAGCCTCCTAACTACTCCAAGTCGTCAGCGGCCGTCACGTAGTAGTAGGCATCCTCCGGGTAGTAGTAGTCATCAGTGGCGTCGGCTGACTCCTGGGCTCCGTCATCTGGTCGCAACAATCGGGTATGGGGGAAAAGAAGTAGCAAAGCAGCCGTGAGTACTCATCCAAAGTACTCGTAAGACTTACATCAGAACTAAACTAAGTATGCATCTGTATCAAAGGAATGGGTTGTATCTGTGGACTAAACTGCAGAATGCCAGAAGGGAAGGGGAAAGCCTAGCCTATCGAAGACTAGCATCTTCTGGAAACCACCATCTTGCAGCAACAGGAGGAAGTAGAGTAGCATAAAGTAGTAGAAGTGTTATCAACCTCGGCCAGAGATCCTTTCTCGACTCCCTGCGAGAAAGCAATCCCAGAGCCATACTATCCAGTTATCATCTCATATCCAAGTCTCATATCCATCCATTTCTCATCACAAGTATCCAGTTCTAGTTGTATCGATCGGGATACAACTCCAAGTGTCCGTTACCGTAGGACAGGCTATCGATGGATGTTTTCTTCCCTGCAGAGGTGCACCAACTTACCCACCACGCTCGATTAACTCCGGCCGGACACACTTTCCTGGGTCATGTCCGGCCTCGGCCAAACAATACGCCGCAACCCGACCTAGGATTAATAGAGAGGCCAGCACGCCGGACTAAACCTATGCCCCCAGGGGTCATGGGCCATCTCCCCGGTAACTCCTGCATGTTGCGTACGCGGCCTGTGAGCAGACCTAGCTACCACCTTCAACAAGGTTGGTGCTTACCAGTCCAACCCGGCGCGCGCCGCTCAGTCGCTGACGTCTATTAAGCTTCGGCTGATGTATACCACGCAGAACGCCCATACTATGCCCACGTGATGGTTAGTGCTATCGGGCCAGAGGCCTCTCAGATCAAATATCCAAATCGCAGTGGATTAGGAACACGCGGCAACAAGCAGAGACTCACGAAAGATGTGACCCCGTTGCCCCGTCTCGAGTACTTGCGGCAAAGGCTAAGAATGCCCGGCCACGCCTCGTAAGTATCTCGCGGGCACCTTCCAGGTCAACCCGTCTCCACTCACTCGCAATTAAGCTCGCGCGGGTACGCCTCAGGGTTGACCCGTCTTTCCAAGTATCAGGGGTAAAGTCCAAGTATCCGTGTGTCCAAACAGCAAGGGGAAAACCCGAGGAATCACCCCCGGTGAATTCCACTCGATGTAATCATCAAGTTGAACGTAAGAGGATCCACCCTCGAGGTTCACACTTGAGGGGTTGCACGACAGAGCCGTATCGGAAGTGGTTAAGGAGGAAATCACCCTCAATGACCACGACCGAATAACTACACTACAGGTTAACAACAGAAGTGCTGAAGAGGTCTCACCCTCGGCACTCGATTGTAGCTCTGCAGAGTCGTACAACTAGGGGGGTGATGTGAAGTGTCGGGGCCTGGACGTCAATCATGCCGATCGAGTCATCAAACATAAAGCGGGGCAACTGGGACAAGCTGGGGTCACTGATGGATCACTAACCATCCTATACTAAGCAGTTTAGGATAAGCAGGTAAGGTATGAAAGCAGGTAACAACAACAGGCTATGCATCAGAGTAGGATCATACAAAAAGCGGTAGCAGTTCTAATGCAAGCATGAGAGGGAAAGAAATGGGCGATATCAGAATGGTCAAGGGGGGTTTGCTTGCATGGTTGCTCTGGCAAGGAGTGGTCGTCGTTGACGTAGTTGATCACAGGGGCAACATCGGTCTCAGGGTCTACTAGAGAGAAGAGGGGCAAGAAACAGTAAATACATAGCAAGCAAGTGCATAATAGGACAACAAGCAGAGCTAGACGTGTTCTAACGCGGTGCTACATGATATAGTTGAAGGGGAAATTCAACCGGGAATGTAATCCCGGTTCCGGACCTGTGTCAGACAAATGACTAGAGGGGGAAAGTTCCATGTTCAGCATGCTAGGGGCATGTGACAGATGAACGGACCGCGAAATCGGATTCGTCTTGTCGTTCTGAGCAACTTTGATGTAGAAAGTTTTTCAATCCAAGCTACGGTTTAATTACTATGAATTCTAAAAGATTTAAACATTTTCTGGATTTATCTAAATTAACAGAAATGGACTTATGACATCAGCATTGCATGGGGATGACATCAGCAGTCAACAGACTAGTTGACTGGTCAAAATGATCAGTGGGTCCAGTGGGACCCACATGTCATAGACAGATAACTAACAGAGTATTAAAACTAACTAAACAAAGATATCTAGCAGGTAGGCCCCACCTGTCATGGACTAATTAGCTAAACTAATTAGTTTTAATTATTGAAACATTTTAGTTAGAGGAAAAGCGGTGGGGCCCGCACGTCAGTGGCTGGGGGTTGTCCAGTCAGCAGGGTTGACTGGTCAACCCAGTCAACTAGGGCCCCTAGGCCCCACTGGCAGTGACCCAAGGGTGGGCCCCAGGTGTGCCACGTCGGCGGGCGGCGGTGGTTCACCGCCGACGACCAAAAACACGACGGAGGCGCGCGGACCGCGCCGGAAACGGGCCACGGGCGACGGTTTCGGGCGTGCTTGGGCTTGCCTGAACGAGCGGAGCGAGCCACATCTAACTGTGTGGTGGGAGCAGCTGGGGGTGGCCAGAGGTGAGTGCCGCATCGACGGTAGGGGCGACCGGAGCACGACACCGATGGGAAAGACGCAAGACGGCACGAGGGGAAGAGCTGGTGGGTGCTACGACCTCCTACGAAGACGTCGAGCACGACGATGTGCTCAGACGCCAGCGGCGTGAGCTGTGGCCGCGACGGCGAGGTGAGCGGCGGAGCAAGCTTTCGACCGACAGCGAATCGGTTGCTAGAGCTCAAAATCGAGCGCGTGGAGTGAGGGGAAGGAGAGAGATGCTCACAGGGGTCCTGCAGATGTGCTAAGCGGGCGCGGGGAAGGCTCGATGACGACGAACGGCGGCGGCGATCCGAGGTGGCCGAGGAGGAAGATGAAGTTGCCGCCGTCACTGCAGGGGCTCCAGCTCCAACTTGATGTGGCAAGCGGTGTAGGGGACGGCGGCGGAGCGAACAGGCATGTTGGAAGGGCGCGTGGAGGACGGTGGCCGTGAGGGCGACGGCGGCCATGGCGGTCGTGGCGTTCAGATGCGAGGGGAAGGTGATCTGGGGTGCGAGGGAGAGAATGACGAGGGAGAGAGGGGCAAGTGGGCGAGTGGGGAGGGAGCCCGAGGCATCGGGGCCTTATCCCCTCCGGGACGACTCCGGTGAGGCGGTTCGACGGGAGCATGCTCCTGTTCGGGCGCGGTGGTGAACAGAAGAAGACGACCG
>NC_057812.1:724320996-724339345 GCF_018294505.1 Triticum aestivum | reverse complement strand
CTCTCTCTCGTTTCCCCTTTTTCTTTTTCTTTTTTTAGCAGCAGGCTTTTGCAATTAAACTAGCCACCAAATGGCTTAGCAAAATTGTGTGCCTGGCCAAAACAATTACTAGGGAATAATGTTCTCTGCCATAAAAAGTATGGACAAGTTTTGATTCCATTTGGGACTTTCAATAGTGGAAAAGGCATTAGTAGTGCTATTTTGGCACTGTTTAAAATGCTTAGGACCATTTGTAGTATATGGTGATGTTGTTTTCCTTAACAATCATTTGTTATGGAATTTTTGACAAATGATTAACATTTTTGCAGCAATATTTGAGCAACTTCAAATTGCACTTGTATTTGAATTTGAATTCATATAAGGATTTTGAAACAAGATGTTTCACCACTGTGAACAAGCATTGCAATGATGATGACTTGTCATGATTAAGAGGAGATCACTGTAGGGTGATGCTGGGGATGTTAGAAATCTCCTCCACTACAAGAAATCTCGTCCCGAGATTTAAGTGGGGAAGTAGAGAGTAACTTCGGGAGAACTGGCCCTTATAGGGTTAATTATCTGGTGAACAATTCAGGGAATGAGGTAGAAGTATCTCTCGAGTTGAAACTTAATAAAATATTGAGAGCAAAGTATGAAGGTACCATGAGAAGTCTTAACGGGCAGGCAATCATTCGATGCCTAATCAAAAGGTGAAAGGGGTTCAGAGCAACAACAATAAAAATTATTGCGTCTGATACTAGAATATATACTAGGAAGGTGGCTCATGAATTACATGCGAACGCAAGTGAAAAAGGATACTTTGGAATCAAGGATGTACATGAGTTAGGTTTCGATCATGTGGAACTGTGGGTTATGGGCCCACCATGTGGTTTTAAAAGTAGAAAGGGCTCTAGCATTTTGCACGGTCATGATAGCAAGGCATGTCAGTGGGCAGACTGTCAGTTATGTCGGCAACAACGTCGGTACCAAAGGCGAGGGACAAAGAGAACCATTTTCCTGCTCGTTGAATGAGGCGGGCCATTAGGCAAGGTTCTCGTCCATCGGTGGCTTCCGGAATGTCATCAACAATGGTAACAGGGTCTTACTGACAAAGAGATACAACGAGGTGTTTATATAAGCAGGGAAATATTACTGCTTATATAATATAGATCACAATATGGTTTAAACAAGCCAATGGAAAGGAAAAAGTAATTATCAGATTAAACAGAACAATGGAAAGGAAAATGTGTTTAAACACATATTTCAGGGGTATATCCTTCCCAAGGACAAGTAGAGCATGGTATCCACGACAGGATAGAAGTATAAAACCATTTAGGTCAGGGGAAAGAAATTTCATGGCATTACCCATACAACGGTGTTTGGATAATTGATAAAGAAGATTTAGTATCGTGCTTCAAATGTTCTTATTGGAGATTGGATTACCACAGACATGCTTCGAGATAGCATTGACATGGTTTCAAGCAAAGGTCAGACTTTGGATACACCAAGGACCCATCAGAAACAACTTAGAAAATAAGTCATACCATTTTAGCAGGGAAAAGATGAGGGTGTGGCCGGCGGGCTCAGTAGCAATCCATCGACATGTCAAAAAGGATGTATTCCCAAAATCAATATGATCAAGTTTGTGTTGGGGGGGGGGAGATAAGAATGATGTTGATGCTGACACAAATCATCGAGAGGCAAAGATGGTATTTCTATCCATGAATTCAATTGGCATCTCTGAAGAAGCCAAAGTGTTGACGGTGGTCAAGACAAATTTTGTCGAGAGACTCTGAGAAGATGCCACCGAGCAGAAAAGGAAGGATGAAGTGAAAGCTATGAGAACCACGGATTCGACACAAGCTCAAAGTCAAGCTTGTTGTTCGAGGAGAAATGATAAGATGCGGAAGATCGACGTAAGCTTAGCTCATCGTCGGAAGTTGCTCCGGGCATAAGGACCAGGTAGCATAGTTAAAAGTTGACACGATAAAAATATAGCCGGTCAGGCTAGGAATGATGTGATGGGGTATAAAACTCCCCAATATCATGCACTAGGTGTAATGCCGGAAGGTAAATCGGAGTAGGGGTTGGACGGGGGAAATGATTTGCAGAGGATAAGTATTTTAACTTATCCGGTAAATGGAATCAAGGAGGAAATATGGTCGGGACCATAACTACAAGGGATCCAATTCACGACACTGGAAGAACTATTCAAATGATTAAATATACTTGCAAGAAGCTTTCATGATAAGTCCCACACCGTGTCCGTGGGCATGAACACAAGGTTCAGGGTCGACTCCCACTTCTACAATGCATAACCTTTCATTTTACCTCTCGCTCTTGGTGAAGCTGTGGTATTGAAATTTTATCTGACGAGAGCCAGTAGAGTATAATCCGCATAACTTTCGAGTTCACACGGATTAGGGAAGGCATAGGTTCAACCCATCGGGGCATCTTAGGAACATATATCATAAATTTCAAGAATAATAACACAAGCTCGGTAGTAGAGCATGCTTGTGAAAGCGGAGGATACAATTTACCAAAAGCATTACGTATCCGAGGAAAGGCTCACCAGCTTATTGAATATGAAGGACGTTGTCGGATAAAATCTGAAAAAGGGGTTTGGTGGTCCACAAGGGATCTGATGTGAGCATCAATATTTAACCAGAGGAAGAAAGAATGCAAGGAGATAAGATTATAGAAACAACTGACTAACTCAAAGCTCAATTGCAAGAGGGATTAAGAATTCCAGGACAAGGGATCAGAAGCAATGCTCTGATAAGGGATGGATAGGTAGAATAGCCTTAGGGGTACAATCGATGGCGATTTGATTGATCGAGATTCAGCACATGTTAGAATGACGTCTGAGCCGGAAGGATGAATTCTAGGATCAGATTGAGGATTGCGAGCATTCGCAACATATTGTATCAACGAACTCATAATGATAATGAAAAAGGCTGACAATAAGATTACTAGACTTATGGTATTAACCATAATGCAAGCAAGCAAGAAATTCAAGAACAATAGGCTGTTGAGGATTTTCACAAGAACGAATAGGATTTCAAAGATTTTTCTGAAACACTCAAACAACTGGGAATGAAGAATCTTCGGTAATAGAGAGGAATTATTCGTAGGGGTATTCAGATGACAAGGAACTGCAAGGCAGTAAGCTCAAAGGGTTCTCGGAACAAAGGAGAGCCGTTCAGGGCATCTGGTAATAACAAGATCAGTGGGATAGAATGTAAGATTGGCAAGTGTGTGTAGTTATCCATAAGGATATTTCGGTGGTAGGGAATTGCAAGGCCACAGGCACAATGTCTCGACAGAATATCGTCGAGTATCTTCGGAATCTTCTGATGCAGCAATCGATCATCTGAAATAAGGTGCTCTCCGGGAGGATGTGATCTCGAGAGCCTAGAGTTAGAATTAGCAAAATCATTTAACCCGAAAGGAAGAGAGATCAGAGTCCCAGAGTATAGACGAAGAATAAAAGATCCTAATACCACCCAATAGCGACGTGGGCCCGTAAGCCACACAGCCATGTTACTAAAAGTTTTTGTATTAACTAGACTCGACTTTGGCTAAGGAGTTGGAAAGGGGGCTACCTACAGGCAGTCGGCTCTGATACCAACTTGTGATGCCCTCGATTCAATCGTACACTAATCATACACGCAAATGTGTACGATCAAGATCAAGGACTCACCGGAAGATATCACAACACAACTCTAGACACAAATTAAAATAATACCAGCTTTATATTACAAGCCAAGGGCCTCGAGGGCTCGAATACATAAGCTCGAATACACAAGAGTCAGCGGAAGCAACAATATCTGAGTACAGACATGAGTTAAACAAGATTGCCTTAAGAAGGCTACCACAAAAGCAACAATGATCGAATAGGCAAGGCCTCCTGCCTGGGAGCCTCCTAACTACTCCAAGTCGTCAGCGGCTGTCACGTAGTAGTAGGCATCCTCCGGGTAGTAGTAGTCATCAGTGGCGTCGTCTGACTCCTGGGCTCCGTCATCTGGTCGCAACAATCGGGTATGGGGGAAAAGAAGTAGCAAAGCAGCCGCGAGTACTCATCCAAAGTACTCGCAAGACTTACATCAGATCTAAACTAAGCATGCATCTGTATCAAAGGAATGGGTTGTATTTGTGGACTAAACTGCAGAATGCCAGAAGGGAAGGGGAAAGCCAAGCCTATCGAAGACTAGCATCTTCTGGAAACCACCATCTTGCAGGAACAGCAGGAAGTAGAGTAGCATAAAGTAGTAGAAGTGTTATCAACCTCGGCCAGAGATCCTTTCTCGACTCCCTGCGAGAAAGCAATCCCAGAGCCATACGATCCAGTTATCATCTCATACCCAAGTCTCATATCCATCCATTTCTCATCACAAGTATCCAGTTCTAGTTGTATGGATCGGGATACAACTCCAAGTGTCCGTTACCGTAGGACGTGCTACCGATAGATGTTTTCTTCCCTGCAAGGGTGCACCAACTTACCCACCACGCTCGATTAACTCCGGCCGGACACACTTTCCTGGGTCATGCCCGGCCTCGGCCAAACAATACGCCGCAACCCGACCTAGGCTTAATAGAGAGGCCAGCACGCCAGACTAAACCTATGCCCCCAGGGGTCATGGGCCATCTGCCCGGGAACTCCTGCATGTTGCGTACGTGGCCGGTGAGCAGACCTAGCTACCTCCTTCAGCAAGGTAGGTGCTTACCAGTCCAACCCGGCGCGCGCCGCTCAGTCGCTGACGTCTATTAAGCTTCGGCTGATGTATACGATGCAGAACGCCCATGCTATGCCCACGTGATGGTTAGTACTATCAGGCCAGAGGCCCCTTGGATCAAATATGCAAATCGCAGTGGATTAGGAACGCGCGGTAACAAGCAGAGACTCATGAAAGATGTGACCCCGTTGCCCCGACTCGAGTACTTGCGGCAAGGGCTAAGAATGCCCGGCCATGCCTCGTAAGTATCTCGCGGGCACCTTCTAAGTCAACCCGTCTCCACATCACTCGCAATTAAGCTCGCGCGGGTACCCCTCAGGGTCGACCCGTCTTTCCAAGTATCAGGGGTAAAGTCCAAGTATCCGTGTGTCCAAATAGCAAGGGGAAAACCCGAGGAATCACCCCTGGTGAATTCCACTTGATGTAATCATCAAGGTGAACGTAAGAGGATCCACCCTCGAGGTTCACACTTGAGGGGTTGCACGACAGAGCCATATCGGAAGTGGTTAAGGAGGAAATCACCCTCGATGACCACGACCAAATAACTACACTACAGGTTAACAACAGAAGTGCTGAAGAGGTCTCACCCTTGGCACTCGATTGTAGCTCTGCAGAGTCGTACAACTAGGGGGGTGATGTGAAGTGTCGGGGCCTGGATGTCGATCGTGCCGATCGAGTCATCAAACATAAAGCGGGGCAACTGGGACAAGGTGGGGTCACTGATGGATCACTAACCATCCTATACTAAGTAGTTTAGGATAAGCAGGTAAGGTATGAAAGCAGGTAACAACAACAGGCTATGCATCACAGTAGGATCATACAGAAAGCAGTAGCAGTTCTAATGCAAGCATGAGAGGGAAAGAAATGGGCGATATCGGAATGGACAAGGGGGGTTTGCTTGCCTGGTTGCTCTGGCAAGGAGGGGTCATCGTCGACGTAGTCGATCACAGGGGCAACATCGGTCTCGGGGTCTACCGGAGAGAAGAGGGGGAAGAAATAGTAAATACATAGCAAGCAAGTGCATAACAGGACAACAGGCAGAGCTAGACGTGTTCTAACGCGGTGCTACACGATATAGTTGAAGGGGGAATTCAACCGGGAATGTAATCCCGGTTCCGGACCTGTGTTAGACAGATGACCGGAGGGGGAAAGTTCCATGTTCAGCATGCTAGGGGCATGTGACAGATGAACGGACCACGTAATCGGATTCGTCTCGTCGTTCTAAGCAACTTTGCTGTAGAAAGTTTTTCAATCCGAGCTATGGTTTAATTACTATGAATTTTAAAAGATTTAAACATTTTTTGGATTTATCTAAATTAACAGAAATGGACTTATGACATGAGCATTGCATGGGGATGACATCAGCAATCAACAGACTGGTTGACTGGTCAAAATGACCAGTGGGTCCAGTGGGACCCACATGTCATAGACAGATAACTAACAGAGTATTAAAACTAACTAAACAAACATATCTAGCAGGTAGGCCCCACCTGTCATGGACTAATTAGCTAAACTAATTTGTTTTAATTATTGAAACATTTTAGTTAGAGGAAAAATGATGGGGCCTGCACATCAGTGGCTGGGGGTTGTCCAGTCAGCAGGGTGGACTGGTCAACCCAGTCAACTAGGGCCCCTAGGCCCCACTAGTAGTGAGCCAGGGGCGGGCCCCAGGTGTGCCACGCCAGCGGGCGGCGGTGGCTCACCCCCGACGACCAAAAACACGACGGAGGCACGCGGACCGCGCCGGAAACGGGCCACATGCGACGGTTTCGGGCGTGCTTGGGATCGCCTGAACGAGCGGAGCGAGCCGCATCTAACTGGGGTGGTGGGAGCAGCTGGGGGTGGCCGGAGGTGAGTGCCGCGTCGACGGCAGCGGCGACCGGAGCACAACACCGATGGGAAAGACGCAGGGGGGCACGAGAGGAAGAGCTGGTGGGTGCTACGGCCTCCTACGAAGACGTCGAGAACGATGATGTGCTCAGACGCCAGCGGCGTGAGCTGTGGCCGCGACGGCGAGGTGAGCGGCGGAGCAAGCTTTCGGCCGATAGCGAATCGGTTGCTAGAGCTCAAAATCGAGCGCGTGGAGTGAGGGGAAGGAGAGAGATGCTCACAGGGGTCCTGCAGATGTGCTAAGCGGGCGCGGGGAAGGCTCGATGACGACGAACGGCGGCGGCGATCCAAGGTGGCCGAGGAGGAAGATGTAGTTGCCTCCGTCACTGTAGGGGCTCCGAGCTCCAACTTGATGTGGCAAGCGGTGTAGGGGACGGCGGCGGAGCGAACATGCATGCTGGAAGGGCGCGCGGAGGACGGTGGCCGCGAGGGCGACGGCGGCCATGGCGGTCGTGGCGTTCAGATGCGAGGGGGAGGGGATCTGGGGTGCGAGGGAGAGAACAACGAGGGAGAGAGGGGCAAGTGGGCGAGTGGGGAGGGAGCCCAAGGCATCGGGGCCTTATCCCCTCCGGGACAGCGCCGGTGAGGTGGTTCGACGGGAGCAAGCTCCTGTTCGGGCGCGGTGGTGAACAGAAGTAGACGACCGGGGGAGAAGATGGGCTGGGCCTGGCCCGGGGGTGGCGAGGACCATGGGGGCAGGGGGCCTCTCTCTCGTTTCCCCTTTTTCTTTTTCTTTTTTTTAGCAGCAGGATTTTGCAATTAAACTAGCCACCAAATGGCTTAACAAAATTGTGTGCCTGGCCAAAACAATTACTAGGGAATAATGTTCTCTGCCATAAAAAGTATGGACAAGTTCTGATTCCATTTGGGACTTTCAATAGTGGAAAAGGCATTAATAGTGCTATTTTGGCACTGTTTAAAATGCTTAGGACCATTTGAAGTATATGGTGATGTTGTTTTCCTTAACAATCATTTGTTATGGAATTTTTGACAAATGATTAACATTTTTGCAGCAATATTTGAGCAACTTCAAATCCCACTTGCATTTGAATTTGAATTCAGATAAGGATTTTGAAATAAGATGTTTCACCACTGTGATCAGGCATTGCAATGATGATGACTTGTCATGATTAAGAGGAGATCACTGTAGGGTGATGCTGGGGATGTTACACCCGGTTGATGGCACCAACTGAGACTAAAAGGGGGACATTGGTCCTGGTTGGTGCTAAGAACCGGGCCAAAGGCACCCTTTTATCCCGGTTGGCGCCACCAACCGGGACCAAAGGTCGTGTACTGGAACTTTCGCGGTGCGGTGGGATGTCTAGTCCCACCTTGCTAGCCGAGAGAGGCTCGAAGTGGTTTATATGCCCTGCCGAGCCGACCACTTCGAGCTCCTCTCTACTGCAGGCTTACGGGCCTAAATCCACTCTCTGGGCCTGTGGGCCTACTGGGCCTACTGCGGGCCTGCATCCTGGCCCAACTAGCGGGTTTCTAGTCGTATGCAGGCCGTGGTGGCCCAATAGGCGGCATTTTTTTAGTTTTTTAGTTTTTTCTACTTACAGCAAAATACTTACTTGTTTTTCAGACTTTTTGTTAGTGCCATTAATTTACCAATTTGAATAGTTTAAATTTAAATCCTTTGAAATTTGTGTGAATCACTAGTTTGTGATTAACTTTACTATAAAAATAGATTTTGGAGTGATTCTTTTTCCTGCTATTTAATATTACTGTGTTTTATCATTATATTAAAAAAAGTCTTCGTTATTTTAGTTTCTAACAAAAGAAATATTTACGATAATTCTTTTTGCTATTAAAGTTTCTAACAAAAAGATTTCTTTGTGAAATTTCTTTTTGCTTATAATGTTTTGAACCGAAAATACTTTGATAATTTTAGTTGCATAAATTTTATATAATTTTAGTTTCAACAATACTAGAGGTTTATAAAACTTTTTAGTTGATTCCTTTTTCTATTAGAGTTTCATTAATGTTTTCTAGTTCATTCTTTTTTCTATTAGAGTTTCATTAAAGTTTTGTAGTTCATTCTTTTCGTTTATTATTTTTGCTATTAGAATTTAATAAAAGTTTTCCAGATCATTCTTTTTATATTAGTTCATTCTTTGAGATAAATGACTCTGAAATTGAAAAGCACTTCAGATGAACTCTGAAGAGGTTGAAAAATTGGCATGGTATCATCATTTCAACCATATAGCATGTGCTAGAAAGTTGAGAGGGTTACGGATAAAACTGAATGCACTTCGTGTACAAAATGGACAATCTCTTTCGAAGCATCAGGGTTTCATATGGAAACTTATCTGTTACAAAGGGATTTCATTTTTTGAACTTATTTGAACTCCATACTTTTTGTATGTTCAAACTGCACCATTCAAAGCCACATCATCAATTTTCAACCCTTTCTGACTTTATTTGTTATTTTTCATGCATTTACTAATTTGGTTGAGCTAAATGACCCTGAAATTGAACAACATTTCAAATGAACTCTGAAAAGGTTGAAAGTTGGCATGGCATCATCATTTCACCCACTAGCATGTGCAAAAAAGTAGAGAGGGTTACGGCAAAAACTGGACGCACTTCGTGTACAAAACGGACAATCTCTTTCAAAGTATCAGGATTTCATATGGAAACTCGTCTGTTACATGGATATTCTAGATCAAAGGCATCATCATAATAGTTGTGGAGAGAAAAGTCTTCACTTTTTCATCGCTTGTGTCCTTTGCTTATTGCATCGTAACCATGGATAATCTTCATCGTTTATCAGGGTGCCTGGGTCAGCCTTGACTTTAAAGGGAGGAATTTCATGAAACTTTTCATAATCTTGGGACATGTCTGTCTTGCCCTCCACTCCCACGATGTCTCTTTTTTCTGAAAGAACTATGTGGTGCTTTGGCTCATCGTATGATGTGTTCGCTTCCTTATCTTTTCTTTTTCTCGGTTTGGTAGACATATCCTTCACATAGAAAACCTGCGATACATCATTGGCTAGGACGAACGGTTCATCAGTTTACCCAAGATTGTTCAGATCCACTGTTGTCATTCCGTACTATGGGTCTACCTGTACCCTGCCTCCTGACAGATTGACCCATTTGCAGTTAAACAAAGGGGCCATAAAATCATGTCTGTAGTCAAGTTTCTATATGTCCACTATGTAACCATAATATGCGTCCTTTCCCCGATTGGTTGCTGCATCAAAGCGGACACCGTTGTTTTGGTTGGTGCTCTTTTGATCTTGGCCGATCCTGTAAAATGTATTCCTATTTATCTCGTATCATTTGTAAGTCAATACAGTCGAAGATGGTCCCCTGGACAACGAGCACAGCTCATCACAAACAGTGTTGAAAGCTCTGAGACGTGCTTCCAACCAACTGCTGAAAGTCATGATGTGTTCACATGTAATCCAGTCGTCACACTGCTCCGGGTGTTTGGAGCGCAGACTGTTCTTGTGTTCATCGACATACGGGGTCACCGAGGTAGAGTTCTGTAAAACTGTGTAGTGTGCTTGAGACCAAGAATGCCCATCCCTGCATATTATTGAGTACCCTCCAAGCGTACCTTTTTCAGTCAGTCCCGCCTCATACCGCGATATAGGAAGACCTATATTTTTAAGGCCAGGAATGAAGTCAACACAAAACCCAATGACATCCTCTGTTTGATGGCCAATGGAGATGCTTCCTTCTGGCCTAGCGCGGTTATGGACATATTTCTTTAGGACTCAAAGGGGAACATATTGTGTAGAAATACGGGGCCCAGAATGAAAATCTCGTTGACTAGATGAACTAGGACGTGCGTCATGATATTGAACAAGGATGGTGGGAACACCAGCTCAAAACTGACAAGACATTGCGCCACATGACTCCTTAGCCTTGGTATGATTTCTGGATCGATCTCCTTTTGACAGATTGCATTGAGTTATGCACATAGATTCACAATGGCTAGTCGGACGTTTTCCGGGTGAAGCCCCCTCAATTCAACCGGAAGCAGTTGCATCATAATCACGTGTCAGTCATGAGACTTTAGGTTCTGAAACTTTTTCTCTGGCATATTTATTATTCCCTTTATATTTGACGAGAAGCCAGACAGGACCTTCATACTGAGCAGGCATTCAAAGAAGATTTCCTTCTCTTCTTTGGAAAGAGCGTAGGTGGCAGGACCTTCATACTGCATTGGAGGCATACCGTCTTTTTCATGCAAACATTGCAGGTCCTCCCGTGCCTCCGGTGTATCTTTTGTCTTCCCATACACGCCCAAGAATCCTAGCAGGTTCACGTAAAGGTTCTTCGTCATGTGCATCACGTCGATTGAAGAGCGGACATCTAGCTCTTTCCAGTAGGGTAGGTCCCAAAATATAGATTTCTTCTTCCACATGGCTGCGCGCCCCTCAGCCCCATTCGGAACAACTAGTCCGCCAGGACCCTTTCCAATGATTACGTGTAAATCATTGACCATAGCAAGTACGTGATCACCGGTACGCATGGCGGGCCTCTTCGGGTGATCTGCCTCGCCTTTGAAATGCTTGCCTTTCTTTCGACATTGATGGTTGGTCGGAAGAAATCGACGATGGCCCAGGTACACATTTTTCCTGCATTTGTCCAGGTATATACTTTCGGTGTCAGCTAAACATTGCGTGCATGCGCGGGCCAATCGTTGATGGTTACAAACAGCAATGCGTGCAGGTTAAATTCCTCCTATTTGTGGTCATCCCACACACGTACACCGTTTCCATTCCATAGCTGTAAAAGTTCTTCAACTAATGGCCTTACGTACACATCAATGTCGTTGCCGGGTTGCTTAGGGCCTTGGATGAGAACTGGCATCATAATGAACTCCCACTTCATGCACATCCAAGGAGGAAGGTTAAACATACATAGAGTCACGGTCCAGGTGCTGTGATTGTTACTATGCTTCCTGAAAGGATTAATGCCATCCGCACTTAAACCAAACCATACATTCCTTTGGTCACCTGCAAACTCAATCTAGTACTTTCTCTCGATTTTTCTCCACTGCGACCCGTCAGCGGGTGCTCTCAACTTCCCGTCTGTCTTACGGTCCTCTCTGTGCCATCGCATCAACTTGGCATGCTCTTCGTTTCTGAACAGACGTTTCAACCGTGGTATTATAGGAGCATACCACATCACCTTCGCAGGAACCCTCTTCTTGAGGGGCTCGCCGTCAACATCACCAGGGTCATCTCGTCTGACCTTATACCGCAATGCACCGCATACCGGGCATGCATTCAAATCCTCGTACGCACCGCGGTAGAGGATGTAGTCATTAGGGCATGCATGTATCTTCAGCACCCCCAATCCTAGAGGGCATACGACCTTCTTTGCTACGTATGTACTGTCGGGCAATTCGTTATCGTTTGGAAGCTTCTTCTTCAATATTTTCAGTAACTTCTCAAAACCTTTGTCAGACACAACATTCTCTGCCTTCCACTGCAGCAAGTCCAGTACGGTACCGAGCTTTGTGTTCCCATCTTCGCAACTGAGGTACAACCCTTTTTTGTGATCCTCTAACATGCGATCGAATTTCAGCTTCTCCTTTTGACTTTCACACTGTGTCCTTGCATCAACATTGACCCGGCGGAGATCATCATCATCGGGCACATTGTGTGGTTCCTCTTGATCTTCAGTAGCTTCCCCCGTTGTAGCGTTACGGTATTCAGGGGGCATATAGTTGTCATCGTCCTCTTCTTCTTCGTTGTCTTCCATCATAACCCTATTTGTCCGTGGTTCGCCCAAACATTATAGTGTGGCATGAAACCCTTATAAAGCAGGTGGGTGTGAAGGATTTTCCGGTCAGATTAAGACTTCGTATTCCCACATATAGGTCATGGACAGCACATAAAACCATTTTGCTTGTTTGCCTCAGCCACTTCGAGAAAATTATGCAGGCCGTTAATGAAGGAAATATGCCCTAGAGGCAATAATAAAGTTATTATTTATTTCCTTATATCATGATAAATGTTTATTATTCATGCTAGAATTGTATTATCCGGAAACATAATACTTGTGTGAGTACATAGACAAACTAAACGTCACTAGTGTGCCTCTACTTGACTAGCTCGTTAATCGAAGATGGTTATGTTTCCTAACCATAGACATGTGTTGTCATTTGATTAACGGGATCACATCATTAGGAGAATGATGTGATTGACATGACCCATTCCATTAGTTTAGCACCCGATCGTTTAGTATGTTGCTTTTGCTTTCTTCATGACTTATACATGTTCCTGTGACTATGAGATTATGCAACTCCCGTTTGTCGGAGGAAGACTTTGTGTGCTACCAAACGTCACAACGTAACTGGATGATTATAAAGGAGCTCTACAGGTGTCCCCAAAGGTACATGTTGGGTTGGCGTATTTCGAGATTAGGATTTGTCACTCCGATTGTCGGAGAGGTATCTCTGGGCCCTCTCGGTAATGCACATCACATAAGCCTTGCAAGCATTGCAACTAATGAGTTAGTTGCGAGATGATGTATTACGAAACGAGTAAAGAGACTTGCCGGTAACGAGATTGAACTAGGTATTGAGATACCGATGATCGAATCTCGGGCAAGTAACATACCGATGACAAAGGGAACAAAGTATGTTGTTATGCGGTCTGACCGATAAAGATCTTCATAGAATATGTGGGAGCCAATATGAGCATCCAGGTTCCGCTATTGGTTATTGACCGGAGACATGTCTCGGTCATGTCTACATTGTTCTCGAACCCGTAAGGTCCGCACGCTTAACATTACGATGACAGTTTTATTATGAGTTTATATATTTTGATGTACCGAAGTTTGTTCGGAGTCCCGGATATGATCACGGACATGAAGAGGAGTCTCTAAATGGTCGAGACATAAAGATTGATATATTGGACGGCTATATTCGGACACCGGAAGTGTTCCGGATGATTTCGGAGAAAACCAGAGTGCCGGAGGGTTACCGGAACCCCCCCGGGAGAAGTAATGGGCCTTATGGGCCCTAGTGGAGAGAGAGAGGGGCGGCCAGGGTGGGCCGCACGCCCCCTCCCCCTCTGGTCCGAATTGGACTGGGAGAGGGGGGGGGGGCGGTGCCCCCCTTTCCATCAACCTCTCCCCCTTCCTTTCCCCCTCCTAGTAGGAGTAGGAAAGAGGGGAGTCCTACTCCTACTAGGAGGAGGACTTCTCCTCCTCCTTGGCGCGCCCAAGGGCCGGCCGGCCTCCCCCCTTGCTCCTTTATATACGGGGGCAGGGGGGCACCTCTAGACACATAAGTTGATCTTCGTGATCGTTCTCTTAGCCGTGTGCGGTGCCCCCCCTCCACCATACTCCTCGATAATATTGTAGCGGTGCTTAGGCGAAGCCCTGCGACAGTAGAACATCAAGATCGTCACCACGCCGTCGTGCTGACGGAACTCCTCCCCGACACTTTGCTGGATCGGAGTCCGGGGATCGTCGTCGAGCTGAACGTGTGCTAGAACTCGGAGGTGCCGTAGTTTCGGTGCTTGATTGGTCGAGCCGTGAAGACGTACGACTACATCAACCGCGTTGTCATAACGCTTCCGCTGTCGGTCTACGAGGGTACGTAGACAACACTCTCCCCTCTCGTTGCTATGCATCACCATGATCTTGCGTGTGCGTAGGAAAATTTTGAAATTACTACGTTCCCCAACACTTAATGTACTCGGAGATGTGTCTGTCACCGTATATCCATTGTCGGTTCACCAGCGTGCATTATATATAATTATGTGTGTCAAAAGTAAGAAAATTAGACAAGTATCTATTTAAAGTAAGAATTGTTTTTCTTTCAGAAATAAGAGAAGAATAAGAGGCTCACCATGGTGGTGCCGGCGAGGAGATCAGCGCGGACGATCGACGGCGTGAAGACGGCGACAGGACGTGACGGACCGCTAAACCTATGCAAATCTCGGGGAAAATGTAGTTTGGAGGTCGAGCTTCGAGAAGAGAAAACTTAACTAGCGTGGCTCGGGCATTTCATCGAACACCTCATGTGCATAGGAGGTGAGTTAGAGCACCCAAATGCCCTCCCCTCGTCGGCCAAAAAAAACAGAGCACTGTGAAGTGCTCTACTGCAGCGAGGGGGTATGCCCACAAGACAAATAGATCTAGACGAATCGGGACCAATGCCCACGAGGCCCCGGCCGGCCCCCTGGTCTCATGAACCGGGGCGTATGCCCCCATGAGTCCTGGTTCGTGGCTGAACCGGAACTAATGGGCTGACCAGGCCCGAACAAAAACCCTGTTCTAGTGGGAGTATTTCTTTTTAGAGGGAGTATGTAGGAGCTGGGGGCCATAGATGATCTATATCTTGTACCGGCGATCTAGGGAGTCCGACGAGATTCTGCATAGTAGGGCGGCCCTATTCGCGCTCTACTGTACTCTCGACGCTTCACGCAGCCTCAGCTCGCACCACCATGTTTTGTTTTCTCTGACAGAATTAAATCCAATCCACTTGCGCCTGTGATCTGTTGGAGGAATTGTAACCGACGTAGCTGCAGCCTTTTTCAGCAGCTGAGACCGTCATAGTATGCCCGGCCGGCGGCCAGGCTTATCCACATGCAACGTCAGAGCGCCGGGGGCCAGCCATCGTACGGGCGGCTGCATGACCACTCATGCATGCCTGGTGGACAAATCAAGGCTGGTCGCTGGGAGATTCACGTTGCTAAAAATGGCCGTGGGTGTGGCTGTTGGTGGTGGAGCCTGTAACATTGCTATCATTGTACCGAGCAGCAGCGGATCCAACGAACCACAATACAATACGTGTGATGGGTACTGTATATGTAGACCCAGACAGGGACCACGTAACTACACGCCGTGCTGTCTGCTCGCACGCTCGACGTAGCGCCAGCGGCGCGGGGTCATCGGGATGCTCACCTAAGTTGATTTCCACGGCCAAGAAGGCGAGCTGCGCCGAGGTGAAGATGGAAGCGGTGTATCCGGCCACAGCATCCCCGGCGATGCCGAGCAAAGATGTTGAGCCGCGTCGCCGATGGAGTAGAAGCAGTGGATCAGTCGTCGACGGATCTGTGAACGCAATTGTATCACTGAAAATCATATCATTTCTGCATACTCAGAACGCATACACTCCCACCCTTGTGTGTGATTTCCTGGTTCCGAATGGCACACCTATGTTGGCGCTGCATCGTCGCAGTCCCTCTTCTTCTCTCCCTGGCAACTCTGTCGTCTCAAGGATTCTCTCAAGAACACACACAGAATGGAGGAACTCAGAAACACACACATGTACCAAGCACGAAAAGCTTCGCATAGAGGCTCCGGTCCTTGGCATACACAGTGGCTACATTTTTCCTGCTTAGTCCTCACGACTTCTTTTCATTACTCTAATGAAACATATGTGTGCATGGGTTAGGTAGTTTTATGATATTCCTTGCATGTAAAAATGTAATGCACATTAAAATCTTAACATTTGATAGGAAGTAATAAAAATTAGACTTATAAAATAGAAAAAATGGAAATTTTGAGATGAGCCTTATAAATCGGAAGAGAGGTAGTATCTCCATATAATTTAGAAACTTGTATCACCCCCGAAACCATCAAAATTCATGAAAAATTTGTTTTGGACAAATCAATGGAGATTTTATTAAATTTAAACAATTTGAATTTAAACAGTTGGATAAATAGCTGCTGTGGCTGTGATTTAACGTAAAAATCGAATGATCACAGTTGTGAGATCTTTACATCTAGTTCATTATGAACCCAGGTTCAAATCTGAGCTACGTGATTTTTCTAACAAAGCATGCATAAACTGAAGGATTCCGCTGGGCTAGGCGAAGGAGTATCAGTTAATAACAAGGATTCTGCCTTCTTTTATAAGCGCATTTTTTAAATACCAATTCTTTTTAACATAGCACAAATGTGATATTTGGCACACGTGTGCCATATAAGCAAAACTGCCACACCTCTACTTTTTTCATTTTAAAGTACCACACTATCCTTCGTCCTTTGACCTCGCCTCCTCCCAAAGGACCCCGCAGGCTCACCCGAGAAATCTGCTTCTCCGGCACATCTCAGGCAGCCACTCCCAATAAAACTGCCACTTCTTCACATCTACTAGATGATTTCTCCTCAGGAGAAAGTTACCATGGTATTCGTATGCAAGTTATCAGGCCTGTGTTGCATAACTTACCGTGCTATTTACATAGAACGTACCAGGTACTATGCTTCAACAACTACACCCCTTCAAAGTTACCACTGTGTTTTGTACACAAGTTATAAAGTCTTCGATGTGTAAAATAACGTGGTACTTACACATAAGTTATCAGGGTATATGTACATCAACCTCCCGCCGGTCAAAGTTATCATGGAGGATTGTACATGAGCTACCGGGTCTACAGTTCGTACATTATCATGGTACTTGCACCTAATAGCCTGGGTATGTTTCAGTAGCTTTTTCCATAGGTCAAAAATTACCACGATGTTTTTGCGTAACTTATCACGCCTATAGCACGTATGCCCTTCATGACACTAAACATTATGTGATTTTCCCGTGGTACGTCATGTGTTGTGTTCATCCAAGAGGCCCACGCGTGAGGCGAGTGTATGTTCTTAACAACTTGTTTTTCTTTGGTAAAAAAGTTACCATCATGTTTATATTGCAAGTTATCGGTTATGCGGTGCTTATATTTTCATGTTATTTACACAAAATTTATTAGGGATGTTTTGAACAACTTTTTCCCGGGACAAAACGTTATAATGGTGATTCTAGGTAACCTATCAAGCCTGCAGTGCTTAAAATATCATGCTATTTACACAAAATTTATCAGGGGTATGTTTCAGCAACAAATCCCCCCCCCCCCGGGGTCAATAACTTATCATGGTGTTTAGTTATCGCAGTGCATATGTTTTCATGTTATTTACACATAAAAATGCCAGTGGAGGGAGGTATACCACCGTGCTATTTACACATAAGATATCGGAGTATCTGTTCAAAAAAAAAATTCCTACGGTCAAAGTTACCATGGTGTTTCTACCTCAGTTATCATATGTGCGCTGCGTATATTACCATCTATTTACACATAAATTATCGAGTATCTTTTCACATTTGTCTTCCCCAATGGTTAAAATTACCACGTTGTTTGTATCTAAATTATCAGGTCTATGGCGTGAATGTTATCATGCTATTTACAGAAATTACTGGGGGCGGTTCAACAAATTTATTCCCAATGATCAAAGTTACCATGATGCTTGAAACAAAAAGTTTTTCAGTGCTAACATATTAAAGGCAAAAACATGTCAAAAACAGTATTTTCCTTAGGTTGTTCAACAATGAGTGTCATAGATGAGGTGGTTAGCTCCCTTTATTGATTACCTGTAGACCAGAGATCAAATCCTAGTCCAAGCATTATTTTTGCCAAAAATCAGGAAGGCGCGTGGTCATAATTACAAAATTAAGAAGGCGAGGGAATTGACGACGCTGAATGCGTGTGGCAGTTCGCAAAACTGCCACACGGTTGCCATATACATATTTCGAATAATAAAACATCAAAATTTCGGAAGTTTTGACAAATTTTCGTTCCTTGGCGGCCCCACTCCGCTTGCTCTGGTGTACTCTGGACGCTTCACGCAGCCTCAGCTCGGGCAACCATATTTACTTTGGTCTCTGCACGAATTAAATCCACACCAGATGCAGCCTCTGCTCTCTACTGGAGCTAGCAATTGTGACCGGCATATATGCAGGCTTTTTCAGTTGCTGAGGCAGTCATCGTATGCATGCATGCC